>NC_092706.1:7771143-8071143 GCF_964275005.1 Diadema setosum
GCCGAGGAGACATATCATGCGGACGAGTGACACATTTGGGGCAGAAATTGATTGAAAAACAATCTCTGCGTGTCGTGCCACTAGAGATAATCACCCCTCTCTCTGTCTCTTGGCCTAAGGAAACGTAATTATTCTGTTCAGTAAGAGCAGAAAAACATTTCCACCCAAATAATTAGGCTGCATATCTCTCCCTCTCTCTCCTACTGACACACAACACACACACACACACACATGCACACACACATACACACACCATCTCTATTCACTTTCATTTATGCGAAGGACACTTGTAAGGATCTTAGCAGACACTTTCTTTAATCATCAGCGAATCTGCACACATTTTTCCCCCACTCCACACCCTCCACACAAATCAAGCAGAACCGCTGCTGATACATTGCATTCAATTTGCCATTGATGTGTGTGTATCCCTTGTAAACTCATCAAACCCACCATTTTTGAAAAACAGGGGAAAAAAGGGGATGGATTATCCTATTCCTTTCCACAGTGAGCACTGAAATATTAATACATGTACAGTGCACCTTGTATGAGTCAGGACATTTCAGACTTTGTCTTGTAATGTCTACAGGGAGATAAAGCACCATAAATATTATGCATGGTGCCATGCTAATTTCAGAACCCCATTTGTTTTTATGGTATTTCTCAGAAGAAAAAAAAAATGCGAGCCAGTGAGAGGCAATATTACACTTGTCTTCTACAGTACATAACCAATGTCTACTTGTCCCAACAGAAATTGTTTAAGGAAAACAGGAATCTAATAATTTTGAGGTAAAGCTGTATAATTGCATCCTTTTATGTCTATGGCAATTTATACCATCACCACATACATGTATTATGTGGTTTGATTTGATCACATCAATATCACTATTGTTGTTGCTCTTTTCAATCACACTGTATCAATTGTGTTTCTTCATTACAACTTCAGCCAAACCTATAAAATATGCAAATACAGCTAGTACTTTTTCTTCCCCCGAGTCTTTTCTATTCTTTGTCGATAATCTCATCTTGCCAAAATTGTTCAGTCCTGCGCACAAATCATCCCCCTCAGAAGTCGTTGTGGATAATCGCAATTTGATTGCACACAGAAAATTGAATGTGATTTCAGCTAAGCGAGGGGTTGGATGACAGAAAGAGAGAAAAAGATAGAAATTGAGACTAGAGAGTAAAGCGTGACTCATCACACTCCATGTGGGGTGTGTGTCTGATGGAAAAGCCAAATCCACGGTCCAAGATGTACACGCACTGACTGACTCACTGCAAACGGCCCTCCCCAAGCAGTGGGTGAAATGTGTTTGGACAAGCGAGGCGACCCGTGGCGAAAGCAACGGAATAAATGAATATATCTAATAATATCCCATCAAATGCCTTGAGGATTTAAGCTGGTGTTCTCATAATCACTGAATCCTTTCATACAAAGTTGCCGAAGATTGCAAACAGCATTTGAATAATTCCTAATGCAGGCCTCTCCTTTCTGTGTTTTCTTTTCTTCTTAAATTTTCTCAGACAAGGCAACATTTATCAAATGTAGAATTAAGTATGCTTATACAATTGTCCTCATACATACAAATTCAGTACTAATGTATTCTCAATCACTGTAGACTGGAGAGAAAGAAAAAAAAAAAAACAAAGAAAAAATAGAGATCATATGCAATTAGAATAAACAAGAGGTTGCTACACATGTACATACGCGTAGCTGTGCTGTGGACTACCTACACTTGTTCCCGCTCTTTTGATAATAAATAACAATATTCTTTTCAAACATACAATTCGGAAAATTATTATTGGAGACTGTTTGCCTTGTAAAATGGAACAAAAATGATAATATAAACTAAACAAGACCTTTCTCATTCTCAACCCATTCATATTGAGAACCATTTCTCCTTAATACTTTGTACAGACTTATTCTGGAACTGGTACAGCTGTATAGCTTTTCACTTAAGCAAATACATGTACAGCCTGTACATGTACAAATAAAAACTGAAAGAGGATTTCGGAAGCTGAAAAAAAAAAGTGTATCATATTTTGGTATCTATGAAAACTTGTTTCCTAGGCCCTATACAGCTCAAACACAGCTCTAATAGAGTATGAAGATTGGCTGGGTAAGGAGAGCTCCACTGCAGAATGAATATTTTTTTGTTATTGCTCCCCTTGCTTTTATCAGTCATAACATAGTAAATACATAGGCCCCCTGCCGTATATTCTACTTCTCCTTTCACATAACCTTTTTTTTTTTTCTCAGGTAGAAAAATTTTCAGTTGAGTTTGCCCAGCCATGGCACAGGACAGATGATCAGTCATAACATAGTAAATACATAGGCCTCCTGCCGTATATTCTACTTCTCCTCTCACATAACCTTTTTTTTTTTCTCAGGTAGAAAATTTTTCAGTTGAGGTTGCCCAGCCATGGCACAGGACAGATGAGAGCAGACAGTGTATGTAATAATAATAATATGCAGGGTGTATCATACAGGAATACATCTGTACTGGACATCATGCAGACCAATACAGAATGTATGGGAAAGGAAACTTGTATTGAACTCTGAAGACACAGTCTCTCTTTAGGCTCAAAGTACATGACCCAGTGTTACTGGAAGAAATGATTAACTACCACAAAGCTCTTTAAAGCTGCATTTTGGTCAGCTTCTGTGGCAAATCTCCCCCTCGCTTTCCATTCATACAGGGAAGTGGACGGCCTTCCAACAAAAAAAGACATTGGGTTGAGGGGACCCACTATTACACTATGCATGCATGCATGCATTACAGCACTGTTTCTCACTGGCCCTTTACACTCCACTGCCAGTGTATGAGATCTCCTCCCTCCCCCTTTTTTTTCTCTTTATCTAGCCTTTTACGTCTTTTTCCCAGGAGTTCTCCGTTTGTAGAGGGTGAACAGAAGACATAAAAAGAGTAGAACAATGTGTATTAAATACAACAGCGGCCTGAATGGCGAAGCTTTGCGGCCTGTTTACTTAAGCCCTACTGCTATAATTTACGAAAACATGGTACTACTTCCAGTCCAAATAGGAATTGAGCATGCACGAACCTTGGGGGGTTAACGAAAAAAAAAAAAAAAAATGTGGTACGGGGTGGGGTGGATTGGGGTGCAAGTGTTCAAACAGAAAAAAAGAGAAGAAATATGAGAGAGAAAGAACGAGGAACAAGGGCGTTTCAAGAAGCCAGTGTTAAAAAAATGCACAGCCTGCGAGGTTCTCACTTTTTTTTTAGCCTTTTTGTGACAAAAGAAACATAATACCACAAGTTTTCTTTAACACCTACCAACTTGGCTAAACAATATGCCTTCCAGTTTGGTCTGTGAATAAAGACTGTATACCATCATAGGGCTCAGTCATTCGTCTCTCTATAAGGAAAGGGAGAAACAGAATGTACTTGGAGAGTAATTTTGTACACCCCTGCAATACAGCTACCCCTTTCTTACAATACTCTTTTGTTCCTTCTGAAGCTATCTGCAGGGAAACTTGATAGCTGTAAGAAGTGTGGGGAAGGGAGAGCTCACTTTTTGAAAGGTCACACAATCACAAGGTAAATTCTCCCTCTTTTTTTTACCCCATTACTCCCCCATCCTTCCCTAAAAATGGGCATTGTGGGAACCTTTACAAGCCTATTAAAGCATGAGCAAAAATATTTGAAGCAAACAATATATTGGTATACTTAAATAACTTCAATCTATACTCAGTAAAATTGTGCTATTGTAAGGATTTCAGTTTGCATTAGTTATCTCTCACATAGCCTCTTGCTTTATGCTTGTACTTATGCATATATTTGAAATTGGTTCTATTTGATAACCACTACATATTGGAATGTATTTGGAGACTACTTTTCTCCTGAATTACGGCATGAAACCTTAAGACTGAACATTATTTTTCACTCACACCTCTAACATTGCCTTTCATGCATATCATCAAGCACCCACTACTTTATACATAAGTGTAGATCCAAGATAAACATCCCCCCCCCCAAAAAAAAAAAAATAAACTCATCAATCTCTAATGTGTACTCTGTATGGACATTGAATGGCAGGCGGAGGGATACCACCCTTGTGAACAGTACTGCAGTATTGCGAGGGCTGCAAAGGCATATTTTTCATGAAAAAAACAAACAAACATATTTTCCATGAAACTTTCAAAATATTTTTGGCAAAAACAACAACAACAACAACTAAATACCCAGGTCCATGATTATCATTATTATAATTTTGAATGACCGTCACTTTAAATTGCAAACATGGGTTTACTGGGAGTATTCGTTATATTTAAGGTTTTGTTCAGCCAAGATCCCATCTATTCAAGACATAAGAGGATACATGCATCACACTAATGACAAAAAAAAAAGATGAATTATGATGGAGGACAAATAATTCTGACTTGGTCAAATTACAATGTATCTGCTTAAAAAAAAGGAGTATAAAAGTGCTACTACATTTGTACATGCTAAAAATGAGCTTTCCAAACTTAAGTTAAAAATAAAAAAATTGAAAGAAAAAAATTGTATCCTCCAGAGAAATCATTATAAGAGTTAATACAAATATTTGCTTTGAAAGTGCAAAAGTGACAGTGGTTGCTATTGAAGTTATCTAGACATGCACAGAAATATGCCTGTCTGTGAAACAATGCCAGAGTTACAGGTCAATCAATTGCCCGGTCTAATTTGAGTGAATTCTCATTCTATGACCTATTCGGATGACACTTCTTCCTGTCCATTTTAATTTCAAACCATTCATCAACGTCTCCAGGGACTGGGAGAAGATTTTCTACCCAGCAGTTCTAAACGCTTGCTCTCAAAGACCCCGTTTACAGTGCGGGGCCGGGCTCGGCCGCGGCTTGGCCGCAGCAGCCCGGCCTCAATTGCGCAGCCGAGCCTTGCAATTTTGTCCGTCTACACTGCTGGGCTCGGCCATGTTTTTAATTCAAACCTTTCAATATTTTGCCGTAGTGGCGCTCTGCTTGTAAACAAACGCAATTTGGTATTGTCTGGTTTTCAGACCCTTTGCCAACTGAATTCTGTGGCGACCAAGTCGCCGTTCGGGCAAAGGCCTTTGCCGAAGGAAAAAATCCTTTGCAGGACAAAACCACCTCAAACTATACTAGTTTTCGACGTTTAGGGGGTTAATGTCCTGAATAGCGAAATAGTACAGGCAGAGGGTTTGGAAGCCAGACTAAAATTGGCCGCGCATTTGGCCCAGTTTGCGTTTACACCAAGAAGAGGCCGGGCTCGGCTGCGGCCGAGACCACCTCCAGAGCGTGGCCAAATGCGCGGCCAATTTTGGCCTCGCATTTGGCCTTTTGCGCGTTTACACTGAAATGAAGAAGGGGTCAGCTGTGGCCGAGCCACGCACTGTAAATGGGGTCAAATTGCATGGCTCACAAATATGAAATCCACGCATATGCCCATTGCATAGTACACACTTAAGCACATCAAACCACTAGAACTTCATCTTCATATTCTACACAAACTTCATATCTGATGGAAACATACATATCATTCAAAAGAGAAGACAGCCGTTGGATCTTTCTTTTCATACAAGAAATGTTTGCTTATTTAATTCACAGACTATTGGTTTAACAAAACTTAAAAAAAAGAAGAAGAGAAAAGCTCTACTGTTCACAGAATAGACGTAACTCCACGAATCTGCTGCACAATTCTTCATTAATCTGCTGCAGGCATCAGAACAATGTCAAATCCAACAGAACAACATGTGAAAAGATGATTCTCCAATTTTCTGCATACATAGCTAAACCGTCCACTCTCACAACCATGTGACATTTATTTTCAGTCTAGTTAATGAATTTGTAATGCTTTTAACTTGGGGGTTCATGATTTGAAGCATTATTGAACTTCCATGTAACAGATCTGCGTTTGCCGCCAGCAATCTCTAATTTGTAGCCAGAATTACTATTGTAGCACACAGGAGTTTTGTTTTGTGAACCAATTTGATTATCCGACACTTTTGTGTGACATTTGCAGAGTACAAAGTACATGTATTACAGGATTTGGATGGTCACACATTTGAAAATCAGAAATTGCTTATAAGGTCAACACTGGAACAGAATCATGTAACACCAGAAAATGAAATCTTACAAACGTATCTGAAAGAAACTGGAAAACATCTGTTGAAGGAGTACAACCACTATGTATACTTGGCTACATATCTCTGAATTTGTCTTCAATGTGGACAAGAGCAGCCATGAGAAAGTGGAATGGAACGGAATTATACTTCGAACGCTTATGATTCAGCCAAGAAACTCTAAAATGCATTATCAAGTCATTGTACAATAGCCCAATGAAAAACACATGGATATATCAAAATGAACAGGTTTACACTGGTCTGCATTCATCAACACCAACTGTTAAAAAAAAACAAGACTTTTTAAATTGTGCGACAAACACATAACTAGGCCCATTGTACTTACAAGCAAGCTGTTACAAGCTACATGAGGTAATGTCCACAATTTGGTAAGAAATAGTGATCAACATGACAACGCTTTTCACAATCACATCTTGAGGGCAAAACAAAAACATAATATTTTATGTTTGTAATTGGTTGAGCAAACCAAATTTGCACAATGTATGGTCTACACAGTTCACTTGGTGAGGAAAAGTCCACATGTACAATTGTAAAATTGCAAACAACCCACACTGGAATTAGTTCGACCTATAAAACTACCATTGCCTAGTCTGCCATGGACGTGTCCATCATGTTGTCATGTGGCTTGTAACAATTTTTTTTTTTTTTTTTGCATGCACGTAGTAACAACAGCATTCTCTTTACACAACAGCTCCCCTCCTTCACATCTTATCATAGATTTTGGAGTTTTATTTCAAGTGTACATTTCTAGCATAGTTTTAACTTTTTTTTTCACTTACCTGTACATATAATACATGATTGATTATTTACAAAGGCATATCAAGATACAATACAGTAATAATACCTTTTCACATGGTTACATGGCAAAACCAATATCTGATATGCTCCAAATTGAGTATGCTAGGCCTATAAATACTCTCTGGCTAGTACATAAAGCGCATGTGTGATCTATAAATTGTGAAAAACAAATCTATGCATGTAAATGATCCATTTTCCATCTTTTCAGTAACTTTGAATGAATGAAAATAAATGACAAATCACCACCTCAAGGAGTGGGGTGGGGGAAGCTCGTACAGATCAATAAAATCACTGGAGTCAGAGCCAAATAATTTGCATTTCTCTTGGGTTGTGCTTCCAAAAGCCAAACATAGGTCTTATTTTCAGATGCACCTGTGATCAAACTTGTTTTCAATAAATCTACGTATTATCCATGACACATGAACATTTTGACAAAGATCATAACTGTTGAATTATGGAAAAAAAAAAATACCGGTACATACAATTTACTTCATTCAATTTCTCTCTCATTCTAGTATAAAATCCAACTTCACTTATTCTGGATTGATTACCCCATTTTGGAAAGAAAAATAAAGTCACAATTTACTGTGCTTTATTCAATTTCTCTTTCATTATTGTATAAAATCCAACTTCACTTAACCTGAATTGATTACCCCATTTTGGAAAGATAAAGCCACAATATTTTGGCCATTACTCTTTTGCTTCATGTATAATGTGTATGGATAATTATTTAAAAAACAGGAAGGAAAATAATACTGGATTTAAAATAAAAAGGCCTGACTTGTACACTACAAAGTCTGAAAAGGTGGCTATGGACCACTTATTTCTTGAATCTATCTACCCAAGAATACACTTCTACAAAACAAGCATCATATTTCAGAAGAATGGGCTTTCCACTTAGTCTTACAAATGTTAATCTTTGGCATCACAGGTGTTTTATGGGATTATCCAATTTAGTAAACAACTTGGAACATTTTTGTTTAAGTAGAATTTAATGAGGACAAAATTGGAACAGACATTTTGCACTCACTATTGTTGGTCTGGAAACTGGTATTAAGTATTATTGGATTGTAATGTAATGAAGGAACATGTTCTATCAATGATGGCAAACCCAAGGAAGAAATTCAAGCGAATAAGGGAAAGTCTAGACAGTCTTCAACAGAGTTGCTCTGATTTGTTTTTAGATCAAATGGTTTTGGTCTTAAAGTTTTGAGTGAAATAGCACAGACTGTCTGCCTGACAAACAAAACAAACATGAAAAATTCATTCTACAGTGATTTTGTTACAGCTGTTTTGGTATTTAAAACTAATGAAAGCATAGTTTCACTATACAGAGTACTGTTTATTTTCTTCTTTTTTTTCTGTTTGGGAAACGCCACCATAGTTTGATGCAGAAATCCAATAAATCTCAAAAAGTTCTAGAACCTTGGAAAAAAAAAAGTAGCATGTATTGACAGCTCACACAACTGAAATTCTGACCTTTCATGGTAATCATTGTGCACACATGAATCTCAAAGTCTACGAGTATTGGCAGCTAATCTTGGTTGTCATTGACACTGCAGGCATACTTGCCTTTCGCATCATTTATTTCAGCATTAAAACAAAGACTGCTGCTTCATCTCAAACTGTCTGCAAGTATAAAAGTGGTCGGGCAATTTTTGTTATGTTTTTGTTTTGCTTTTTTTCAACTGGAAGGGGTATTCTGCAATGAACTTGATTCTGGAACAAAGATACTGCCACAAAATCTGACTTGATTTTGCAGAAAGCAAGGCGTGCATGCCACACAAGGGAAGAAGCATAATATTTTGAAGTCAATTTACACAGTATTTATAAAATCTCACCAAATATAATGTTTACAATAAGGAAATAAAAAAACTACCTTCAATTCACCGATTATCTACCATGATGAAGCCCAAAGAAAAAAGTGAAATATCAAACGAGTCTGAAAAGTCTCAAGTACTAAAACCACCACTTCTTGGCGAAAGTCTAAGTTCAATTGCATAATGCAGATTTTTTCCCCCTTCAAGAATGGCTTACTTGTGAACCAAGAGTTATGTAAAAGATTTAAACCAGCAGTGACAAAATGTACAATTCAGTTGTAACACCAACACTTATGAAAGCAGCTTGAATTGTTTGCACCACTTCTGTTCGGATCAAACACAATATCCAAGTTGTTTTTGTATCAAGTTAGCCAGCACAGAACTTTTAACACCAAAAATTAGCTGTTGATTCTTCTACACAATGCAGAGTCAAAATTTGTCTGATATCACTGCCCTCCTGGATATCATACATTTGCAGGTGCTCCTTTTGGACGCGAGAAGTTGCAGAGCCTGGCGTAGAACTGTGTCCATGACCGAACGGTCTTGCCCGACCACACCCACACACTGCTTGTGATTCCCACGATTAGCATCATCAGATATTTTACGATAAAAACTAAGTAGTCAGGTCCAAACCTTTGAGATAATGAATTCAGAATGCCCGACATAAATTTCATGTCCTCTGGACATCCAAAGCTGTATCGCCCGCAGTTGGCAGCCAACCAGTATGTATCCCACACCACCCTGTTGGCTTGTTCATAAAAGTAGCACCCAATAACTATCGTGGCGGGGACGGTATAGAGCAAAGAGAAGATGCCAATACGAATCATAAGCTTCTCCAACTTATCCGTCTTGTTGCCATCACTCTTCATGAAAGTCCTGATGCGGAACAGGGCGATAAATCCAGCACACAAAAAGAACGATCCGATGATGAGATACACGAAGAGGGGCGCGAGGATGAATCCGCGCAACGCATTCATGTCGCTAATTCCTGTGTAACATACTCCGGACAACGAGTCTCCATCCACCTGGCCGGTAGCAAGGACTCCGATGGTCTTGCCTGCAGGTATCGACCAGGCAGCGAAGTGGAAGTACTGTGAATTTCGCTCGATAGCTTCATGGCCCCACTTTAGTCCTGCAGCAAGGAACCACGTCAAACTCAGCAGTACCCACCAAAGGCAGGATGCCATCTGGAAAAAATATAGGAGCATGAAGAGGACCGTGCACCACTCTTGTTTCGCCCCTTGTCGCAGGGTATAGAGACCACCGGGTGAAGCTGGTTTGTTGCATGCTACACTATCTTCCAAGAAAAATCCGGCGATGAAAACGACAGAAATCACAAAGTAGCATCCAGACAGAAAGATGATGGGTCGCTCGGGGTAACGGAATCTGCTGCGATCGATAAGAAATGTTAGGACCGTAAAGAGCGATGATGCTGCACATACAAACGCCCAACATCCAACCCAGTATCTGGCAAAATTCTGCTCCTTGGAGCTGTTGAAATGCATGTAGCAGGGGGCACCACAGTTTTTGGCTCCGAGGAACTCGTACTGCCAGTCCGCATCGACGGTGAGCTCTTTTGGACAGGTGAATGGTATATCCTTACGAAGAGAAGTTGTAGTTGGTCTTGTAACATTGGGGGCTTTGGTGGTAGGAATAGTGATGTGCTCATTAGCGGTGCGATTCCGATCAAAACAGAGTCCTCCTTCGGGAAACTTGTCGCACGATAGGCTCTCTGGCCACGAAAACCCAAATTTGTTCATTAGGCTTTCACAGCCCGTTCGCGCACTCAAACACAGCGATTTACATGGCGGTAGGGCCGAGTCGAGAAGCGTGCAAACTGGCGCGTACATTGAGCACAAAAAGTACTTCAAATCTTCCGAACACTGCACCTTGACGAGGGGATAGAACTGATGTACTTCCAGCCCAGCATCTTCCTGCCTCTGGTGGTTCAGTAAGTTGGGCATGATGGTCATGTTGTACGGCACATCCTGGCACAAGGGGATAGTTATGGCTTCGCAGCGTCCGTGAGAAATTTCCTCGTTGTATGTGTTATCATACTGTGCACGGGCTGGGCTCGTCAAAATTACCAACAGCCCCACAAACATGGCAGCTAAATCGAGAGATAGGCGTCGATTTCTCATCAAAATCCACCCCATCTTGATCACCAATACCTCCAACGATATTCCAGTAATACAAATCTCTCCGTGTCGAAACGAAAACTGACTGAATCTGGGGCTAAATCGTGATGATGTAGCCGTCGAGTGGTAGACAAGACTGTATATTCAAGCAAGACTCCGACCCCGCTTGTTCTCTCCGCGAGAGATGCCTACCACGAATACCTCACCAAATCATCTTACACAGAATGTATGGCAGCTCTATGCTTTTGCGCTTTGTGCATCAGGCAGGACCAGCTCAGGCATATGGCTTCGTGACGTCACACTTTTTGGAATCCCACGTTGTACTAGAAATGTTCAAATCATCCATCTGTTTTACTCCTAAACGAAGTATTTGATACCTCGTTAGGATGAAAAGATACTTTGAAAATAAAAAAGCATGGTTAAAAACATCAAGAAGACATAAATTACATCAAAGCTGATGAAATCTCAACTGGGATCCCGTCGCTAACCAATTAGACCTTAACCAATCGTGTTCGTAAGTAGCGATCACGTGGGCAAGTAGACAATGGCATAGTTAGCAGGTGCATTTTGCTTCGTACGGTAGCATACACTCCACGGCAGCATGCAATGAATGGGATTACACACCGAGCCCCTACCGCTGGAGTGAACTTTGGCGAAGGTTAAAAACCTGATACTCTCAGGCCGATGTTTTTGTCATCGGTTACGCCTCGCTGCATCCAAAGAGGGTAGGTAATGGTAGCGAATTGAAATGTTTTCTTTGGTGGCTCAAGAACGTAACACAGGTCTATTATTATTCTTGTCATTCGCATTTGTTACTTGCCCATTTCTTATTTGGAATACACTTGACTATGCTCTCCCCAAATTCAGAAATGCTTTAATAGCGCTACATGATGGTGTACCTGAAGAAACCGCTACGCAGACGATATGTGCAGCGCGCCCGTACAGTTTACTCCTGCTGGGTAAATTGATATTATGCAAGTTTCACAGGCTCTGCGAGACGTATAAATCTACTTTGTTGAAAAGCAAATGTGTTAAACAAAGGGACTAGAGCTGTGAATTTGCTGTCTATAAAGTATCATCCACGAATGAAAGGAAGAATGTGTCTCTAAACCTTGAAAAAATATTGCCATAAGAAATGCATCAATGATATGCGGTTGTTTTTTTTCTTTTCAAGTTGTGAAGGTGAAGATTCCTATATGGCATTTTAGCAAATAGATTTGCAAATCATTTGATGAGAAATCACAGCAGTAAAATTAGCTGTCATGGTGAGGAATCTACACGATGCTGAAAAGAAGTCCATGAAGAGTATTAATGAGGACATTAAGTTATAAGTAAACCTACCTAGCTTCTAGTGCTAAACTTCGCTTGCCTGTGCTGTGACTCTGGGTTGAATGTCTACTGACTGTTCTTAAAAAAATATGTATATGTGCACACATGCCATGTTGGGTTTTCTTTCAATCTTTCGTAAGAAATAAACAGCATCATCATGGCTTTAAAGTAACAATGAACTTTTTTGTTTGTTTTGTTTGTTTTTACACAAAGATGCACCTGGCTTTCATGGGGTGTTTATCCCGTTTGCAAATGTCACAAAATTTTGCATGGTCAAGCAGTAATGTCTCCCAACATCATGTATGAAATCTTATGGTAATACACCACAGAGTAGAAAAGAAATGGAAAAATAGCCCCACGTCACTTGAGAAATATGCTCCCCTTTTGTACCAAGAATAGTGGTTGGATTTTTTTTTTTTTTTTTTTTTTTGGGGGGGGAGGGGGTTTGATTAAATTCACTGGAAATCTAAAATGTTGTTTCCCCCTTCATCATAAAGAAGTTTCCAGTTTTATCATTCTGAAGAGATGTCTTAATTAACATACCTCTACAATATGGGTACCAGCTTAAGAAAGGATTCAAATTTTCAGGTTTGCAAAACGGACGCGTGAACTTTAAACCAAGCAATTTTTCTGTTCACGATTGCTTTCCAACTGTGAGTGACAGGAAGTAATAGCATGCCTCAATTGCTGAACAGGAAGTTGTCCAAATCTACTTACACTGTGGCGTGGCACACTTACAAGTCTGGGACTCGGAACTGGTAAACGCTAAAACATCTTTGCGTGCTGCTCTCCGAGCAACTCGGTGCTGTCTCGAGTGACTTCCTCTCTAACACAGAGGTGATGATATACTCACTTCATTCCTTGTCTTCGGTTTTCCTTTTTTTTTTAATTCTTAGACCAGCTCAAACCTGTAGCATATCTTCTTAACCTGTAGCTCTATTAAGATAATCTAGTTGTCCATCTGTGTACTAGTAATGATGATTCATGCCGACTTCAAATTAGCTCAGTCTTGCAACATAGTGTCAACAGATTTGCATCTTGATGCATATTTTGATGATCTGAATTCTATTAAACAAAGGTTGTGGACCTCCATTACAAACAATAAGGAAATAATAGTAACTAAATCAGAGATAACCAGAGAAGAAACAACAACAACAACAACAACAACAACAACAAAAGCATTGACAACAACAACTTCTTCTTTCGTACCATATAAGTGCAACATATATATATATATATATATATATATATACTGGAAAGGAGGGGATTAAGTGCATTCTTTTCTTGGTCTGGTGTAGAACTACTCTTCATTTCATGATTATAGGAAACAAAAAAAGACAAAGATGTCTGCAAGTAAAGTGCATACATCACTGAACCTGTTCCATATGGGAACCTGGTGACCTGTGTATTAAGTCTATGGGGGTTTCAGAATTCAGTATGGAACGGGTTAATGCAAGCCTATCTATCTAATGTCTATAGAAAAAAAAAAAAGAGAAACAGACTACTAATAATTGTGCTTGCCCAAGATACATGGGAATACTACATGTGGGTGCTTTTTCAAGCATGCATTTCTAAAACATGTTGTTGCCTTGTTTGTTTGTTTTTTAGTTTACTGTGATCTGGCTTGATGATGATTTGACAATGATAAACAGCATAAGCTATATAAGCCACCTCAAACAAAATTTTGTTTGTCAAGTCTGAAAAAATGAAATATTTTTCTTTGCCCCATTGGTGCATACATCAAAATCACTGGGCATGTGTGTATGTGTGATTTTTTTTAAAAGCAAATATTGTTGAAATCAAGTATGACCCCAACACTGGTACTCAAGAGGTACCTGCCTCTTTAGAATTGTGGCACCTCAGTGTCGAGTTACCGCACTTAATGTCCATGTCATCACAGATACTGGTATCCTTTTGTGTACTTTGTAGGCTAAGTGCACAGTGAATGACGTTCATCTAGGGATCTTCAATGACAGATGGAACCAAATCTTACAAGGTGTTAAAAACAGCAGCAGCAGTAACAGTGACAACAACAACTTCAGCTCAAATTGATATTTTCCCAAGCAAGCTGTGGACATGATGAAATGGAGGTTTAAAGGTTACTTGCCTATTATATAACTCCAGTATTGCATGGGAAGCAAAAATTTATCTGAAAAAGAAACTGGCATTACAATCTCTGCTTGTCTTTGATCTTCTTCGAGCTTTTGAATGTGTTTATTTCTGTTCAAGTCATAATCTTTCTAACAAACAAAATTTAAATCACCACTGTATACATGGAAAACCTTGAAAAAGCCATTTTGAGAATTTTTGAGAATTTTTTGAGAATTTTGGATGTACATCAGAGACTCCAACTCTCCCGTTTTCGATGGGAGATCTCCCGCCGAAAACCCATTTTTGCAAAATCTCCCATTCTCCCGCTTGAGAGTTAATTTCTCCCGCCCTGGCTCTGTGTCTTCCGTTGGAAAGGATTTCTTACGTATTGCTATTGTATGTCGAAAAAAATAAGCCCTAGATAGCACCAGAGAGCATCTAGAACCCTATGAACTTCGCGCTTCGCACACATCAACTTGGAGTCTCCCGTTTGCTAGGGGTTTCAGGCGGGAGAATCTCCAGATCAGAAGGTGCTTTAGGTTGGAGTCTCTGGTACATGCACATGTGTAAGAGTGGTGAAGTTGTTACTTGAAGAGTAAGACAGTTGTTAAAATTTAGATCTTCAATCAAAAATTATGCTGGGTTCATCCAAGGAGGTTTTATACATTGGAGTTCCAACTGGCTGTGATTATTCAAACAGTTGTCAGATTTCTATTGATGTACAAAGGAATTCCACAGGTGCACTTGTGCCTTTGATGATCGATGTTCCTTGCCGCTGTCTTGCTCAGCATTCTGAAGATTAATTTTGAACGTTATCATAATTTTGGCCATATTTTGCTTATCTATTTATTAAATGAAATGAAATTTCAATTAATGATAAAGCATGTAAAACAAAAGACATTTCCGTCCAGAAATTTGCGCAAAAGTGTAAAGCTGAGCTGTATCATGTGAAAATGTTTAAAACTGTACCATCCTGGAAAGCTGGTTTTATCACTTTTCCGCTTAGTTTCCACAAATGAAACTAATATGGAATAATCTTCAAGTATAATTCTTTATTGATAGATATATCAGATTAGTGCCCGCATATGCCCAGTTGAGTAATTTTCATCTTCATTTCAGCATTTTTTGCTCAACTTCTATTCGCGCATCCTCATGTCTGTACCACCTACCTTTTATAAGAAGGGATAGCGAAAAGTAATTACCATCACAAAGAAATATCTTCCTTTGAAAGTGGCTAGTGATTATGCAATGAGACACGAGTCAATTGTCTTCGTATCTGCGCGGCAGATCCTGTTTTGCACATGCTTCAAATATTTTTGAGCGGCGGCTTCGAACATCTAGCAAAGGAAATAGACGGTTGTGACTCCATTCTCTAGAACCTCCTTGGTTCATCATTTAATCTCTTGTATAGGTCCATACTCAATAATGTAGACCAGTAAAGTGTATCCTCCCCCCCTCCCAAAAAAAAAACAACAAACAAACAAAACAAAACAAAAACAACAACAACAAACAAACAAACACACACACACACACACACAAATAACTAAATAGTTACACATAGGCCTACTGGTTGCAGATTCCATGTGATGGAAGGTTAAGAGGATGAATATGGGTATTTGGAGCAGGTAGTTTTGTTGGAAATTTGTTCATCAGATTGTTCGGCATCATATGATTAGCATGCTTAATAAAGTATTTACAGCAGTGTTTGCTGGATGTTCTCTTTCATAGCAAAGATGAACATTTTTAATGCTTCTGAGCAGTTCTTGTTTTTGTTTGACTTGTTATCTCTAAGTAGAAAATTCAAAATCATCAGGGCACTTACCAATGTTACTATCCACTGCTTAGGCCCTATTGCAATTATGCACCTTAAATTACCCCCTTGTCTCTTTAACTGTTTGAATGAAGGGGATATTATGTTCTTGTGATAATAAATTGTATATCAACCTCAGTTGCAGTACACTCTGGACAATTCCACTGTGTGCTAAACTTAAGTCAGTTGACTCTATATGTGGGCTCCTTTGGCATTGGCAAGTTGTTAATTTTTCCCCTCATTTTCTGTGTAGGTTAAATTTATTGAATGGCAGTAAAATTTTGCTACAAAAGGACACAATGTGTATCCTGAATACTGAGAACAGTAAATTTTGGTATAGTCCATCACATGTATTTGTGAAAACAGTTCAGGAATAATCATCAAAAATACCATAAAAGATAAAATATGAAAGCCAACTGCCTCTTATATTGCAGCATCGTACACCATATTTGTAGGCCTACATGTGAGAACTGTTAATGAAATGTTTAACATTTGTGGTGTCTCTTTACAGTGCACTCCCATTATAACAAACACGGTTATAATGAAATTCTGATTACAACAAAGTTAAAATTCAGACTGCAACATTACCCACTCAATGTTTTTTATTGTGTGTCTGTGAATCTATTATCTGTAATCTGTTATCCATAATGAAATTTTGATGTAACAAAAGAAAACTGCCGGTTCTGAGGAGTTCCTTATTAACAGGAGTCCGCTGTATTTCACCAATCTTGGGTCCAAATCTCATTCCACGGATGCTGCATCTCCTCCTATAGATACTCTATTGGATTATGACAGCCTCATGGATACACATTGCTTCCTCCCATGAACGACCTCATCCACATCACTGTCAATGTTCTTGAAGTTGATGTCTGTAGTGTACTGCTCCAGAAGCAAGCCTGCATCAGATATGAGTGTAAGTTCACTCCCTATGAAACTTTCCCTTTTTGGAAGAGACCTCTTGTAATTTTGATAAGTTTACATTTAACACCATATTTTTATATGTGCAGCATCGGACATCTAGTGTATACGCTGTTATTTTCGAGTACAGTTATTTTCGTGAATGAGGAAGTCATAGCTATTTTCATGAGATGTTGTTTTCGTGAATTGATACTGATGCTAACTTACATCCTATATGCACTATTACCCTAGTGTATGGAGACATTTTCGTGTGCTGTAAGATTTGGATCCAGCTGTGATTTGTGAAATTTGTGAAAATGGAACCATTGTGGAAATATCAGCTTATACAGTAAATTTACATAATTAAAAAAAAATATTCTCAGCACATAAGTAGGCCTACTTGTACAGACATATGATAAAGTTTGTCATCATTCAGTGTTCATAATAAATTCAGCTGAACTGGAGATCTACTATTTACCAATATGGTATGTTGGTACATATGAAGAGTTTGTTCGTAAAAACCGATAAGTCCATTTTTGAAGATTTTGAAGTACAGTCTCTGTCATAAAGTACAAAATAATAACTTTTAAATGATACATTGGTCACTACATATAAAGGTATATTTTTGAAGTTATGGTCAAAAGAAGCAAAAATTTTCTTATTATTCTCTTTATTTTTCTTGACCTTTAATCGCAAATATCTCCATTTGACAAATATGGACTTATCGGTTTTTGCAAACAAACTCTTCATATATCCGTGCATTACTGAAACATTGGTACATGTAGATGGACAGTGGTTATGTGAATACCTGGACAGAAAGATCCGTCTGTCTGGAGGAGTCTTTAATTTTCTTGACGTTATTGCTCTCCTCAGGAGGGGATCCGTGAAGCCAGACGCAGTCTCCGCGGAACATATCCCTGACGACCAGACAGGCCGATCTTTTGGTCAAGTGAATACCGTGGTTGTAGCCCAACTCACAGAGTAGAAAGCACCCTGGACTGATGAGGTACTAGGTTACTTATTATGTGATACAGTGTACAATGCTAATATCCTACCACAGAAATCAACTTGTCACAATTTCAAGATTTTTTATCAGACAACATAGCTTAGGTAATCCTTACCTGATTATATATGAACTATTGGTGAAATTGTTGGAAAACTCAGGGCAAACATGAAATGAAAATTGTAATAAGATATGGGGACAGTAGGGAAAACCTGACATCAAGTTTCACATATCTTTCGTTACAAGCCAATTTAGTCAAATTCTCAGTGGACAACCATTCACAAAGCCATTGGCACATTCCTGCACCCCTCCAAGGCCTTTGATGCCATAAAACATGACTTTCTTCTTCATGAATGATCTTATTGCAGTTTGATGGAAAAGATGACTTGGCATTGTATTGTTCAGGAACTATCTTTGAATTCACAGAAAAAGGATCATAGTCATTACTCTGAATGGTGAAAACTCAGGATGGTAAAGCCACAAATGGGGCATCACACATTAGAACCTCATCCAACCATCAGTTAACAAGTTAACATTTGAAGCTGTACCCAATGTAAACTGTTTTTCCTGTGACATTTGACAAATTTTTACTATAACATGCACTTTGAAACCATTGACTTAACACACAAAATACAGGTAGTAAGGAGAAGCTAATGCACTCAGTGACTGAACTATGACTATTTAATGCTATATTCTAAGGAATTTATTGTATCCTAGTACATGTATGGTCAATCTCATTTCAACTTTGTATAGACGTGTCAGTATCCATTTCCTTTTGAGTCCTTTGTTTTATCAACTTGTTTGCTATCTTTAATCTACATTACAACAAAGCAATTATTTATTGATGATTATTAATGACATATCATGTGGATGGCTTAGTCACATTCATATAAAACTCTGACTCACACAATTGAACTTGGTCTTATTCCTTATTTTTCTGTATATATTTGCAATGTTATTTCCTGCACTAACCCTTCAATGTCTGAATGATATCATTCTGCTCCTAAAAATTCATCTAAGCTTCCACTGATGTGGGTTTGTTTCTTTTAAAATCAATTGTATTTCATTGAATAAAAAAGAACATAAAATATGGCTGATGTATGTGGATTTTCTTAGATTTTAGCTGTGAAAGCAGAAAAATGCAGTAATAGACCTCTTGATGCATTTGTTCCTAATATTTTGTACAAGGTGCATTGGACCAAGAATATCAATTAATGCATTTCTCTTCAGAAAAGTCATAATTTGCAAATTGGATTTTTGTTTCTTGTCATTACTTTCTCTACATTCTTTCAATTAAAGTTTGAAAAACAACATATGTATGAATGTGTGAAGCATAAGCACCAAACAGTGATCATGAACAAGTGGAATGTGGGGATTTCAAATTGTTTTCACTTAATGCCATAATTCAAACATTTATATTTGTACAATAACAATTTCAGAATGGACCATTATAAACCAAATAAATATTTTATTCTTTTCTCCTACTGTTCTTTCCCTCAATCTCCCCATGGTCATCTCATACATACAGTGTAGTCACTCTTTATAATTTTGTTGTTTTCTTTGAATAGTTGATCAAACACACAACTACAGGAGAGATGGAAATCAAATAAAGCTAAATACTTATTCTCCTATGCTGTAGTCACATGCCTTTGAATAGCATTAATGCCACTGCAGTTATTTTTTTTTTCAGGAGATGTTTGGGGTGACTTATGTGAGAAAAGTAACTAGTGTGAAGTATCCCGCCTGTACCACATCAATCCAATAATAACAGACATGAGTAAGACATGACAGCCTCCAAACACTTCACTGATAACATTTTCAAGAAGTGCTTAGCCAGTATAAATCTAATTGGGGGCAAGGAGCACATGAGTGAGGAAAGAACAGATATGTTGTTCTGTTTCCATGCTATCAGCAAGATCTGGCTCCAAAAATGCAGTGTTCACTCACTACCACAGATTTCAAATGTTAAAGAAGTTCAAATACATTATCTACTTTGTTATCTTTTCATTGGTCATATCAGTTTCAAGTTATTCATTTAGGCCTACCTATTAAAAATAATTAATCTATAAGTCTTTTTATACGTTTTGACAATGCTGACTGGCTTGTGACAGTGGGCACTCAGTCACTTCAGAGCAATGCGTAGTAAGTTGATTAATGCATGGAGCTACAAACGAAATGCAAGGAAACACACAGACACACAGACACACACACACACACACACACACACACACACACACACACACACACACAAAACCCAACAAAACAATAGAGACAATAATCCCTTGCAGCTTCTCACTGTGGCATCTTGTTGAATGCATTGGGACAAATTAGTTGATGGAAATGCATTTACTGTACAAGCAGGACTGGTGGATGGGGATAATGAATTAAATAGTGGAAGTTAGTTCATCGATATCCAGTCATGCTTGACGAGGACTGCTTTTTAGCAAATATCGGCAAGCTACATCAGGCATAGTATGAGTATCTTTCAACTGCAGGATTATTGTCATATATATCTGGTGTTACAAAACATTGACTATGACACTTATTATGTGTGTATGTATGGAGGTGGGTTGTTAGGTATATGTGAAGAATTTGTTCGCAAAAACCGATAAGTCCATTTTTGAAGATTTTGAAGTACGGTCTCTGTCATAGAGTACAAAATAATACCTTTTAAATGATATATTCGTCACTACATATAGAGGTACATTTTTGAAGTAATGGTCAGAAGACGCAAAAATTTTCTTATTATCCTCTTTATTTTTCTTGACCTTAAATCGCAAATGTCTCCATTTGGCAAATATGGACTTATCGGTTTTTGCAAACAAACTCTTCATGTGTATATTTATTTTTCATCTAGATTCATTCATTGGTACACAACCAATATATTGGTTATCGTTCAAGGAATCACCCTCTTGCACTTTTAGACCTTCCCAGAAACAGTCGCATTCTATGTTCAGCTGTTTCCATCAGCGCCATCGACTCTTCAAAAAAATGAAGTTGTTTTGCAAGAAATGATGGATGACATGCATAATGCATCACGACAGGTTTTATCCGACCTTCGTCCACAATACACCTGTCTGGCAAAATCTTTTCGGCCTTGTGTTTCATTTTGTCAAGATTCAAAATTCTGTATGGAAGCTTGAGTTGGTTTTGCCAAACTAGGAGAGATGATTTTCATGTGCCTGCCCGCCCCCCCCCCCCCTTTTTTTTTTTTGGGGGGGGGGGAGCAGAGCAGAAGTCCTGTTCTTTATTCCTTGTGGTTCGCCAATATCAAAATAGATTTCTTGTCAAAACTTTAAATTGCTACACTATGAAGATGCATCATAATACTTGATTTAATTTGTAGCTAGCATGTTTCAAATGAATGTGTGTGATGTATTCAGTTCTCTATGTTGTTCCACAGATGGGTAGTCTTAGTGAGTTGTAAAGCAACTTCTTCTTAAAAATTGTAATTTTACCTACAGTAATGTTCAATCCACCAAGCCATCTGTTCTGTGTGAAATCGATCATGCATGAATCAATATAGGCCTATGTATTTCTGTGGGTGCTGTCTAAAACTGTAGCCCAAAATGTCATATAGCCCTCGAGCTTGAAGAATAGCGCGCTTATGGGGGATCAGAGAAATAAGCCTGAAGTCAGCTGAAATGTGCAATCGCGTCTTCACCAGCTCAAGCTTCAGGCACGTTCGGGTTTAACTTAAGCTCAATGCTGGCGCATGCGCACTTAAACGAATGGTAATGGCGCGAACACACTCAGACCCGACTGCCTATGTTCCTGAGTGGTGCGCAACGCATGCAGTGCCGATGTTTAAGCTCGAGCCGATGAAGATGCGTTAAGATTAGCACGCTATTTTGCAAATTAGCTGGCTATTCTGCAAATAAGTCCAAGATTTCTCTGGCTTATTTTCCGATCAGAATAGCTCGCTATTTTGGTTTTCACTGCAAAATTAGCAGGTTTTTTTCTGATTGGGCTAATTCTTTGGATCAGAAACAGTGGAATATTCTTCAAGCTCGAGCTGATGAAGACCCACCTACTGACTAAAACTTCTTGCAAATGTGTTAAGAAACACACTTCATACTAATAGTAGCATTTTTTTTTTTGAGTCTCAGGGCTTACTTGAGTTATGTACCTGCCTCTCAACACACGCTTCAAATCCTGTTTGCCTCCTGTATGTTGGACACTGAAAACAAGATATGAAGAGTTTGTTTGCAAAAACCGATAAGTCCATATTTGCCAAATGGAGATATTTGCGATTAAAGTTCAAGAAAAATAAAGAGAATAATAAGAAAATTTTTACTTCTTTTGACCATAACTTCAAAAATGTACCTTTATATGTAGTGACTAATATATCATTTAAAAGGTATTATTTTGTACTTAACCCGTTGAGGACGAGTCCCGAGTATACTCGGGCAGGTGTCTATGGGAAATGCGTGTTGTAGCAAAATCAAACCGTCCTCAACGGGTTAATGACAGAGAACGTACTTCAAAATCTTCAAAAATGGACTTATCGGTTTTTGCGAACAAACTCTTCATATATTCGTGAATTGAACCAGCCGGCCTTTTTCGTAGGATGAGATTTTCATGAATTTCCACTGGCATGCAATGCATACAAGAACTTTCATTATGTGTGTTTTAATTTCGCAAATCTTGGCTCATGCAAAATTTGCCAAATTGAAAAGCACATGAACATTCCTTGTTTTACAGTATGCTCTCCAATAGATCTTATTTTTTTTTTTTAATTCTGAATGCATGTTTGTAATATGAATGGTTGATCTCCAAAATACAATTGAGAAAACTCATTCCAATGTTTTAATGCATCATAACTTTAATCACGTCTTGAGAAATGTTTCAGAAACTAGACTATGTATGAATCATTCTATAGTGAATGTTCAAACCTTTCTGGTATGCTTGTTGTGAAGCCCCTTGATTTCAATACAGCAAGTATATTCAGTGTGGTCTTTGTTTCATGTCGTGTCATTCCTTATCAGCGACCAAGGCTTCCCGGGAATGTCATTTACATGACTCAAAGCGGCAGACTGATGCTTCTCAGGCTTGAGATGTCCGGAAGAGCCGAACTCCTCCTGACTCCGCTTTCTCCCAATTTGTCAGGTAGGGCTCCTAGAGGGGAGCACGCTACCTCTTGAGGGTTCACACGCACATTGACCTTTTTGGTTTAAAGTGAAAGTCCAGTCTATGTTCAACTTGAGGTCATAAAAGAAAATCCAAGTATACAGTGCAGGTAAACTTGAAAGTTAAAGCTTTAATGTTCTGGGATCACCAAATTATATTGGTATTATATTGGTTATATATAAATCAATGTTCAAGCTAGTTTGACGTAATCATGGTTTTGCATCAAAAGTTGTCCCACCAATGTGCTCACCGACATGCTAATGTCTCTGAAATCCTTTATCTTTTATTTATTTATTCATTTTTTTTTTTTGGGGGGGGGGGGGGCACATAGGGTCAAAATTTTACTGGGCCATATATGATATATAAACAGGAAGGGTGAAATTGCCTGTGTATCATGCACCAGCAACCATTGCTTTGTCTGGGTGTACAGTAGGAAATGTACCAGAGGTCAAGCTTTTAACAGCAAAATAGAAAAAAAAAAATCAGTGTCACACAGTAAGAGTTCAATAAATGCATCCTTCCTTTAATCCAACCTCCATATTTTGATAAATGCATTCTCTGAGTGTATCATTTGGACAAATGGAGTGAGTAAATTCTGCGGACGTGAAGCTGGAGTGTTGCGATGGGGTCCCTGTCAGAAGTATTTTGTGGAATTCTCTCCGTTGATGCGTATGACTCACGTGTGTGGACAAATATATTGCCAATTTTGGTTAAGAGAGACTGCGCAGCGGATAAGATAAATTCATGTTCTGCCATGATTTCGACATGGAAAACTGTTGAACCTGCCAACCTGGTTGTAAAGAATGCCAGTGCCATTTTGGGGTGCTGCTTCGCAGAGGGTTAAGTGAGAAATCACTATCGAATATTTTACGTTTAGCAGAGTGCTGCAAAGCATTTCTGCTGTTTCTTTACCCTGTTATCTTTTCATATCTAGTTCATGTCAGCTGATGATGTTACATGAAATACAGGCATAGTATTCTTTCGTTCAATGCATCCATGTTTAGATTTTAAAGATTAAACATCAAATTAATGTTTACTTATTTTTTCCAGTGGTGGTGAGGGGGGTAACTGGATGACGTTTTACTTGTTTCCACAAGTTTTCTATCCACTTCTGACTACAGCAAAAATGTGATGTGAAAATTCTTCAGTGATGAAGTTAATGATGTCACATGTGTACCTCTCGTAGAAGTAGATTAATGCTCATGAAAAGACTTAGCATCTCATATCTAGGCTTGAGTAGGGCAGAGGTATAATTGAAAGACAATGTTTTATGTGTGACATTGCCATGATCCCAATGCTTTGATACATTTAGCAGGGCTCTACACAAACTTTTTTGGTCTGGTCGCCTGTTTGGCCATTGAAATCTTTGACTTTGAAATTTTGGTGGCACAAAAAAGAAATGTAGTGTCCTGAAATAATAGAAAATATAATGAGTCATTTTGAATTTAAGCTGCATAATCAGGCCACCAGACCACCACTAATGTTGAGCCCTGCATGTAAATGTAATGCTATGGGCATTTTGTCCAAACACGAACATATCTGGAAACCCTTGAACCAAATTACCTTACTCAGACTTCAGTTGTCAGATACACAGACCAAAAAGCAATGAATTTAACTTCTTCATTAATTTTATTCCATATGAACAAATAGATGATTCAGCGATCACTATAGTGTAAATGATACACTGTATACGCCGAATATTTCGCGAGGTTTTTATTTTCGCGAGTCAGGTGTTATTCGCGAAATTAAGGACACACGAAAATATTGACTCTGATCCCAATGTGAATGTGACGTACGTGTGTACACCTCTCCGTTCAGTGCAGGACTCCACGATCGCGAATTTAACCACTCGCGAAATCGTCGGGAATTCCTGATTCACGAAAATTTAGACTCGCGAAATATATGGCGTATACAGTATACCTCAAATGAATGCTTTCTTGTGGAGAATGTGAAAATGATGAAGATGATTGTAGAAGTAAAACATTCATTTTGTATTATGAAAGTACTGTACTTATAAATCTAGAAATATGTGTCTTTCATCATTTCATGTGTTTTTGTACCTGTGTGGCTGGAAATTATATCCTATGAGATGACCTTCATGTGTTTGCAAACAAGTCTTCTTCTGCATCTCTTCCATATCATTTTCCTGTCATTAATAGTAAACAAAAGAAAAAACAAGAGCATTTTGAAATTCTCGACATGTCCAAATGTCCATTAACCCATTGAGGATGAGTCACGAGTATACTCGGGCAAACGTCTATGGGAAATGCGTGTCGTAGCAAAATCAAACCGTCCTCAACGGGTTAAAAAATAACTAAATCAAGAGGAAATGTGAGGAAATGGAGTCACTACACCACAGTTGAATTCCTCAGAGTGAAGTCACATGTGTAAATTGATTTTGTTCAAGCTGTCACATACTGTACAGAAAATAACTTCCTCGTGTGACTGCAGTGCCAACTTGTGTGATGCTGAAACCATTACTTTGAAAAACAGAAATCACAGTTGGCTACTTCTTCTCACACAAATAATGACTTTCCTTTGTGGCTGTTAGTAACAAGATAAACCAGCTGCTTCAGAGGAAGGGGATAAGTGTTTGCTATGAAGAATTGTATTCCAGTAACACCAAACTGTAAGGGGCAGCTAATTTGAGTGAGTCAGTTCCCAATTCAGCTGGGCCATTGTACCCGCCATGTTTGTAAACTACCACTTTGGAGGACCACCTAGGTGCACAATGGAAGCCATCAGCTTTATGTAATTGGCTGTTAATGACCTTTTCCTCGTTAACAAAGAGAAGGATTGGAATGGGGCAGGGGTTGGGGTGTGGGGAGGGGAGTCAAATTGTTTGCCTTTGCCAGAGACATGTTGTGGATGGGGTCTAACAATGGGAAATACTCCTGACCAATCAAAGGAAAGAATGGAACATCAATGCTTAGACTCAGTCACAGACCCTGATAGCAGTTATCAAGGTCCAGTACTAGAAGCTGATTGCTCAAGGCATTTTGTGGAAGATAAGCTCGGTGTTTGCTTAATTAAGGTGACTATAAAATTCTTGATGGAAGCTGTGCAGTAATTACTGGGAAAAGAAGGCTTCATGTGTGTGTGTGTGTGTGTGTGTGTGTTTGTGTTTGTGTGTGTGTGTGTGTGTGTGAGAGAGAGAGAGAGAGAGGGAGTGCATGCTAGCTCCCCTCCCCTCCAGTCATATACAGCCAGAAATGCCTTCACTTACAGGAACATTATGAGCACTCAATAAGTTTCCATTGGTGCAAATGCTTTGAAACTTTTTTTGTCCCCGCCGAACGAGTTCGAGCAGGGGACTATGAAACGGGCTCCGTACGTGTGTGTGTCCGTGTGTCCGTCCGTCCGTCCGTCCTTCCGTCCGTCCGTCCGTGTGTCCGTCCGTCCGTCCGTGTGTCCGTGTGTGCGTCCGTGTGTGATCAAAATCTTCAATTTGCTACTTCTCTGTCATTTATGAGCCAATTTTGATTCTGTTTGCTTTATATGATAGCACTACATGGGAGCTTTGAAACTTCTACACAGAATTTCAGTCGTGACCTTTGACCTTGACCTTTGACCTATATTGTACATTTTGCTACAAAATGCTACTCCTTCGCCATTTCTAACCCGATTTCGATTCCGTTTGCTTTATGTGATGGCACTAGGTGAGGGCTTCAAAACTTCTACACAGAATTTTGACCTTTGACTTCTTTGACCTTTGACCTTGATTTTTTGACCTATATTGTACATTTTGCTACAAAATGCTACTCCTTCGCCATTTCTAACCCGATTTCGATTCCGTTTGCTTTATGTGATGGCACTAGGTGAGGGCTTCAAAACTTCTACACAGAATTTTGACCTTTGACTTCTTTGACCTTTGACCTTGATTTTTGACCTATATTGTACATTTTGCTACAGAATGCTACTCCTTCGCCATTTCTAACCCGATTTCGATTCCGTTTGCTTTATGTGATAGCACTAGGTGAGGGCTTCAAAACTTCTACACAGAATTTTGACCTTTGTCTTCTTTGACCTTTGACCTTGATTTTTGACCTATATTGTACATTGGCTACAAAATGCTACTCCTTCGCCATTTCTAACCCAATTTCGATTCCATTTGCTTTATGTGATGTCACTAGGTGAGGGCTTCAAAACTTCTACACAGAATTTTGACCTTTGACTCCTTTGACCTTTGACCTTGATTTTTTACCTATATTGCACATTTTGTTACAAAATGCTACTTCCGGCGGGGACATATGTTACGCACCGCGTAATTTCTACTTTTCCTTGTTTTTGTTGAATTGCTATTGAATTTGTCTCGTATGAAGACATATCAATATTGATGCAAATATAAACTGCCTACTGTAGTTAGAACGCATGTCTTCTTTTGCATATGGTTATGCTACATACCGAAACAGGTGTATTTCACTAAGATCATTTAAACAATATTCTGTTTCTTTTTCTTAGCACACCCACACCAAAGCATAGCATCTTACAAAAAACAAAAAAAACAAAAACAAAAACACCCAAAACTGCACTGACTGCACATAATGTCTTGCCAGACATTCTTACGAAAAAGACCAGAGAAATTATGTATCTGCATGAGTCAGTATAGTCAAAAGCATCTGTATGGGTGCTATTGTTAGAATATAATAGTCATGAATCAATTCAGCTCAATTCTAAAAACATAAAAACTTATTCATCGTTACTGAGATCATTTAAGCCAGTGCTTCAACTGAGTAGTGGTTGTTAATCTTATGGTGTGCAGCAATTCCCTTCTTGATACAGAAGACTATGCCCTGACTGGAAGTGCATGTAGCAGGAAGGTGTGAAGAAATATCTCATTTCAAAGTATCACTCCTCCTCTGCAATTATAGCAAGCAAACTCAAAAAGCACTGGCTTGTAATCCTTTGATGTGGACGCAGGCATTTGTCATGTTTACCTGACAATTAGCTCCCAACAGCAGTATGTCTCTCACTGCAATTAGACCCGTATTGACCTATCAGGGAAAAGTTACAATTTGATCCTTCCCCCCCCCCCCATACTACCACAAGAATAGAATTTTATCTCTTTAGGAAATGGTGGAATTGTTACAGGGTTGCTGTTAATTATATCAATTTATATGCGCAACTCCTATTAATGTCTTTATTGCATGGACTTACAGACTTTGGACAGCATTATAGAGATGTGCTCATTACCATCATGTAAAGGCACCCCAACTTCCCCCTACCCCCCACCCCAAAAAAACCCAAACAAACAAAAAAAAAAAACCCACCAAGAACACAGTTGATAGTATGTGGGACTGGTAGAGTATCGACTGCATGCCTGCTATCAATCTGTTGGGGTTTTTTTCTCTCTCTCTATCTTCAAATGTGACTGGTGAATGTTGATTACCAAATTGGTTCTCTCTCTCTTTTTCTCTCTCTTTCTATTGAGGTCATAATGTGTCGTTCCTATTATCGAGATCTTGAAGAATTGTATCAAAAATTGTCATTTTCAAAGGAAACTTATTGCACCCTGTGTAAAATTGAGAAAGAAATGACTCATTTGATGTGTGCAAGAATGAAACTGGACTAAAGTTTAATGACCACTGAATGTGAATTGGACCATAACTGATTGCATATTTTCCTAAGGTATGCTGATGGATAGAGACTTCACATGTAAGAGTAATTACAATGTCTAGAAAATAACTTTGTTGTTTACATTTTTGTGAGTGATAGGGAGAACTAGAGTATCTATAAAGACTATTTCCTGGTTTAAGAATGGGGTTGGGGGTTGGAATAGGAAATACCTCCCTCAATAAGTTAGATTGGTACCGGATTGGCTTATTGTATGGTACTGTACGAGCTGAAATTTTCGCGTACAGATATTTTCGCGAATTGCTACTTGGAGGACATTTGCGCGTGTTGTTAATTTCGCGGTTGCGACGGTCTACTGAACGTAACTATTTGCGCGTTGTTATTTTCGCGTGTTGTTATTTTCGCGGTTCAAAGGCGATTCGCGAAATTCGCGAAAATGAAACCACCGCGAAAATTTCAGCTCATACAGTATTAACTGTGTGAATATAACATGGTGATTTCAGTACTTCACGATTACAGCTGTAAGACATCATTGGAAGTATATAAGCGTAGCGATGGTGTGCTTCGTAAAAGAAAATTAGGTAAACTAACATGTTAAATCTGCTTCAAGTAAAGGTGTAAATAAAAAAAAAGAAAGATACATAGCACATAATCTGGGCACATTTCTTTCAGTATTAAAGAGACAATGTAATCCAAAAATGAGAAGGTTGATAAGTTTGCAATGAAATGAATGAAATAAAAGACAAGTTATTAAAGTACAGTATAGGATACACAGACAGAGCAAAATCTAGCAGTCAGGTTTGTACTTGTCTCTTGAGTGTTAGTAAACAAAGCTAATATCACCTTAATTGAATCTTTGACTAGCTCTCTTCCTTTTGACAGTACTCTTGCTATAGCCTTACGAATTTGTTTCCTATTTTACCACAAAAAGATGACAATTTCATACTTCCAAAGCTGACATGAATGAGATTTACTTTGTACTAGCTGGAGGGTACAAGAGAATATGAATTCCATTGCTCATCCAGGAAATGGGAAAAAGTGCTTGTCATATTTTCAAATGAAAAATACCAGCCAGGAAAACAACAACTGCAGTCTCCTGAACAGTTCTGCATCTATTCATTTCCTTATATTTTGATAATCTTCTACCTGGTCATGCCTGATGATATGTAAGGTGTATTTGAAAGTACAGTGTACTCCCATTGTAACAAACATGGTTGTAATGAAATTCTTGTTTCAACAAAGTAAAAATTAAGTCCCCAATATTATCTGCCCATGTTTTTTTATGGTTTATTTGTTCGGTTATAATGAAATTATAAAGAAAACTGCAGGTCCCGAGGACTTTGTTATAACAAGATTCTACTGTATACTTCATACATTAACCCATTGAGGACAGACTGATTTTGCTATGATACGCATTTCCCATAGATACCTGCCCAAATATACTCGGGACTCATCTTCAACGGGTTAATAATGATTGATCCACTTGACTCTGGATGGAGAGCTTGAAGGCTGGAATAGTGATCCTGACTCCTTCCTTTGGAATCTTGGATAATGCAAAAGGGAATGACTATCCTGGGTGGTTTTATATACGTCCTTCTGCATCTCTTTCTCTCCTCACAGCAAGATCTTTCCTCTCTTTCTCTTCACTCAGCGCAGCTTTTGTTGGCTAGAATATATGGCGTGTCATTCCAGTGCGGTGCTCTGCCTCCCTCGTCCCCCTGCCCTGTTCCACCCCTGTAATTGGGCTTCCCACTGTGTCAATTTGTCATGGGGGCTGGAACCAAACCGGGATCGCCGAAAATCGAAATTGAACGAGGAGCACACCACGCGGGGGGACGTGTTGCCGCGGAGTGTAGCCTATATTCAAGTCGGGTGATAGCTACGTACATCAATAGCTATACTATTATATACACAGAAGAGTCTGACCCCCAGCATGAGAAATCTGGAATGCATATTTTTTTTCCCATTTGATATTTTTATCTATTCTATTATACTTCATCTTTACATCTTCTCCTTCTCTTTCCTTCTTCCACATATTCAGTTCACAGATTTTATCCATGAAATTAAAAATTTTGTCTTGTAATGTAGGATTGTCATGGACATGAATTGGACTTTAAGCTCTTTTGATTTCATAATTGCTATATTTTTTTGTTACATTAATCATGATTTCTTTGATGTTTTGGATTACTGAGTAGAAAAAAATCACTACCACATTATTCATTGTGGGCTTAAATCAGTGCCATCAAATTCAAGGTTAGAAGTTAAAAACGAGTCATATTTTTAGGTGAAATTTCAATCAAGTCTGAAAAAAAAATCACATTTTGAGAGTCTTTGAAGTCATCTTAACTTTTCATTTATCTGTTTTGTTTCAGAGGAGGATGAAATACATGGATTGGAGTAAGATCAATGTCTTTTGACAAATGAGTTTATGAAAGGCATGTCATTTACTTTTGTTTGTCTTTCTCTGACCTTTGATTTTTCTGGAGTATTTAGTTTTTATTCCGTCTTAATCCTCAAAGAGTTTGCCAGCAGAATGTTGCAATCACAATGTGGATCAATGCAAATCAATGTGGCGAGAAGTAAAGGTACACATACAAATAAATGTAAGATGCTTGAATTCAAACTAGCTATGGCAGGTAGAAGTGGGAATGGGGGTGGGGGATGGTTGAGTCTTTCTTCACACATCGCCATGCCGACATCCTCTCATCCTCCACCACCCATGGATGACAACCTGGATGACGGGCACTCCTCTGCACCTGTCACTCTCGCTGAGATTGCTGCATCCAATTATGCAAATGGGGGATGCCCTAAAACACTACTCACTCACTCCAGCACTGGTCCTTTTACCCCCAATGCTGTCATCAAAATATGCACACAGGTATAAAACTCCATACCTTTCGATTATTATTCCCTGTTCAACTCCTTCTTAATATATAACAACAACCAAACTTCCTCAAAGTATGTCCCTCTGGTAGGCATGAATCTGAAAGGTGGTGTTTATTGCCTGACATACAGAATGTTCATCATGCCTTTTACTTGATTTATGACATGGAATTCATTGCAGGATTTATTGCAGCAATAGAGTATACATGACGGAAAGGACTGTGGTCATGAAATAATCCACAACAATGAATCTTACTTATTTTCTAGAAATTGTTTTATACCTGATGCATATATGTGTATACATGTAGTACAAAAACAAGGTTTTATGCTTTCATGCTACTGTAAATTGACCTGCATATATTTACATCTGAACACAATAAATTAACAAACATTTTTGATGTTGTCAGGAGGGGCTCTCCGGTTTCACATAAAGCCGGGAGAGATATACGGAGAGAGGAGTAATTTATCTGCTACCCTACCCCGCCTCTCACCGCGATCATGCCTCTAAATTCCAATCTACCTGTTCTCCATCTCATTGTAAAGATGAGAGCCGAATTGAGTGAGCTCCAGAGGAGAGGGGGGGGGGGGGGGCTGGGGGAGAGGAAGAGGAATTGAAAGTGGTATACTGGCACCATCGTGAGCGATGCTCATCTGATGGAAGCGGAGATGGTCAGGAAATTTGATATTTGCACTGCCTGCCGAATGTGACGAGGACATGACATATCTGCATACATTGAGATCTGAAGCATATGCAACGGGCATTTTGATCTCTCTCGCTTCCTCATTCCACCGGAAAGTTCGTAGAAATGCTACATAGGAAGAAAAAGACATCTATGGTAAAATTGACTGTTGTCTACCCCTACCCAACAATTATTAGAACAGAGTATTCTTTGTTTGTTTGGCTACACTTAACAAAGTAATTTGTATACCTAAGACATTGATTATCCTTATTTTCAGTTGATTGTTATGACAAAACTCTCAATATAACTAAAGTGGTCACTTTTTTTGTGTCAAATAAATTCTAAACTTTGCAATGGCAACTTGAATTTATATGATTCATTGGTGATCTGATTGCTAAATCACAACTGTGGAATGTAGATGTTGCTCAGATGTATTAGATGAAATCTATCTCTCACCTCAAAAAGAGGAAAACATATCACATTATTGCTCCTTGCATTTGAAACAAGAATCTCTTTGTGCATGCTTTTGCTTTTTCAAACTTTCAAATGGAGGTCAAATTTACTGTCCTCACTTCCTTGCACTAGTTCAACTTAAACTTCAGCTATCTGTGAAACAGAGATGTCAGACAAGTAGAAACAGCGTTGTGGTTCTTAACATTTTGTTGTAGCGTAGCCACTCTCTAATTCATTCTCTTTTTGTCTTTTTCATGACACTAAACAAAAGTGGTATCAGGTTTATAATGCATGAATAAATTGCATACATTCAGATTCAGAATTCAGATCCTGTAGCTCATTTTAGCCAAATACAATGAGATACACATGCTTAATCTGATTTTATTCATGCATGCTGATATTATTGAAAAGTCGTGCCCTATGCATAATGAAACTCAGATGGATTGTGTGCTTATGTGTGACATTTGAGAAATAATCATATACCCTGAGATATTTTTATCATGATTTGCCATATAAACTCATTGTCTTCCTCAATGAAACAAAAACTCTGTAATCTTCTATGGAATAGAATAGATGAGTGAATGAGTGAGTGAATGAATAAATGAAATATATGTGAAGAGAGTGATTGCAAAATAGATTAAGTGCCATTTTAAAGAATTTAAAATATGTCCATCAGACAGAGCAAGATAAAACCTTTCCAGTGATGCCTCACTTGTTAGTAATAACAATGAATATTCTTGTAGTTATGATAAAAGATATGCCATATTTTCCTATCATCTTCTTTATTGTTTAGCACCTATAATGGCAAATATCTCAAATTCACAAGAATGGAGTTACCTCGTTTTGCCATCAAAACTCATGTCATGCAACTGCAAAATTCAGATATTGCAGAGGTATGCTGTGGTTGAATGTACGCACATTTCTCTTGAATGAGTAGTCATGGTGGAGTGTGCTTTATCAGGCATGATTTGAAATTGGAAGGAGGGGGTCAAAACTGAGGATGGGATGGGTGAACCTTTGACAGGTTTAACCCATTGAGGACAGGCTGATTTTGCTACAACGTGCATCTCCCACAGACACCCGCCTTAGTATACTCGGGGACTCGTCCTCAATGGGTTAACTCGCCTTATGGATCCACCTGTCACCCCCATTTCTTCCAATTGATGCAGGCACGCCCGGCCACGAATGAGAGTGTTAGCCTGTCATCGGGGGCCAAGCATGGCAGTCACGTATGGCAGATTGCGAGGCGGATTGATCAAACACCGGTATCGTGAACAGAATCTGATTTTCCTTGAGAAAAAAATCTGGTGGAGATGCTGAATTGAGATGCCCAAGGTTTACTTTGCTCTTCATCTCCTTCACTTCTCTTTCTTTCTTACCTTTACTCCTTCTCTCTCTCTCTCTGTTTTTTATTCTCTCATTTTCTTCTCAGCAGGTATTTACCTCCGAGCTGTCATGTAGGAATGTGAAGAATTCAAGGTAGAAAGATTAATTTTTTTATCACTTTGTACCTGCATTGGAGAGCTGTCGGACTTTGCAATGATGAGATCTGTACACAAATTAGAGTAGTATTTAGGGGGAGAGGAAGGTTAAATGTGTTTTAAATTTGTTGTATGTTTGTTTGCTTTGACAATTCACCTGGCACGATCATGCAGCTGATACATGCATCACGTCACATGGACTGTTTACCCTATTCATCAAGTATTTGATTCAAGTAATAGAAATAACATACAAACATCAGATATGTTCACCTTACTCATCTTTGCTACATGGCCAGTTCCTAGCATCTTGCTGACTTCCTGCTATTACACACATTTTCTTTGCAGGCTTAAATTAGTTCATTGTAAGTTGTTGACTCGTTGCTCATGCATTAGTGAAAAGAAGTCCTGAGTGCTTGTAACTGGAATTCCAACTCTAACTAGAGCATCTCCTAAAAATATTTGAAAATTGAGATGTCTACTTGTTTTCCTTTTCCATCACTGACCATCTCCCCCTCCCCTTCCCAATTTATCCAATTCATTTCATCTCAATCCTTTGTTTCATTCCTGCCGTATTGATGGAAGAGGGATAGATGAGTTTATGGATTGGATTCTGTGTTATGATAGGAAGTATTTTAATTGCCGGCTGTATATTTATGCTCGGAGGGAGAAGCGCTCGGTGATCCTGACCGATGTTTATCATAGTGGGAATCTGATAAGTCAATCTCTACCAGCGCTGAATCGGCTCCCCGCATCCAATGTCAAGATTTTGTCTCAGCCCCATAAGGTCACTGACATTTCTGGCTCTCGGCCCCTTTGTCATTCCATATCCACAACAGGGACATGGCTCGACTTCTTGTCTATGCATCTAGAATCAAATGTTTTCACATCCTTCTCAAAAGTATTGACCTCAAGGTGAAAGCCACCACAAATATTTATTGGGCCCATTCCAACAAAGCCAGTTGGAGATATTGAAAGTTGGTCATCATAGATTTGTAGGTGTTATTAAAGTTGTAGTGCCCCGTATCAGTGAAGGCAAATGGCAAATGGTTTTAATGCCCTCATTAGGCTGAACTGATGGTCATTTAACAGCTTTGAATGTGTTTTTCTACATCCATTCTTTCACGTTCTACTCCATATCATCCAAAGTCCAGTTGATGCCTGATTGGACTCTGTGTTTTAAACATTGATAGTTCAGATAGACAGAGATGCAAATAATATGACTATGGACGTCAATAGTGAGGGCAAGTATAGGTTGCCTGCAAGACACTTTTTAACTTTGTGTTACCTGAATTTAAAAACAAACAGAAAAATTTACTTTGCTGACTGGACGCTATAATGATGCTCAAAGAGATAGACAAACAATCAAGCATACAAAAGTTTTGGAACTTGTGCTGTTGCTATTACTTAGATTATCTATGTACACATATCACCATGCTAATAAATTGTTCCAGAATGGTTTATTCCAACACTTCTTTCAGTGGAATAATTGGGTATCATAAACTTATGTCACAAATTAGTGATCAATTGCAAGCACAAGTTGTTGGTTTGTTTGCAGCATCCTTTTTTTTTTAAAGATCATAGAAACCAAAAGCATCTAGGACAATGCAGTTCATATTTTATGATCTGTAAGAAATGTTAAACGCATCCTTTCTTTTATCATCATTCATTGTCAGTGTGGAGGTAAATATTATCACAAAGTCACAGATGAACTTGTCCATGATTAGAATTGCCATATAGATATGATATACCTTGGATCAGTAGCCATCTGTTAAGAGTTTCCATGGTGGATGAGACAGCAAAGTGCCGAAGATAAATATCTTACATGATATTATATTTTGGCTGTGAAAGATGTCATCAGCTTGTATATACTGGAATTCCATCAGCAGTAATAACATAGAGCTTAGAACTTTAGGTTGATGTTTCCATCTGTTTTTGCAGTTTGGGTTACTCATTTACATCTGACAAAAGTGTTTTAAAAAATGATATAAAGAAAATATCAAGAAAATTCAGCATATATTCACTCTTCTACCATAGTGAAAAACACTTTACTTAATTCTCAGAAAGCAGGGTGAATAGTTTTACCTATAAAATATGTCAGTAACAAGTCAATGGAATCTGTACTTTTCATGAAAACTGAAATTTTGTGCAATTCTCCTTACATTTTCTTTATTGTTATCCAAAATGATGTCATTATAAGTAGAAGTCAATGATGATGGTACCGAAACCATAGAAAAATACATTTCTTTTGAATTGATCATTTGATTTTCCACCTTTTTTTTAATGTGTTTTATCAATATTGTTGCTTTCACTCAGTCCACATTTCTGTGTAGTGTTTGGTTTACTTCAAAGTCTAGAGATGACTCTTTGGCAGTCTTTGCAATTGATGTGCATACCCTTTGCCGAGAGAATAGTCATTTGATTCGAAGTACACTTTAAATCATCTGTTCTATTTCATTTTTTTTTATAGATTTATTTATTCATTTTATCTTTATAGCTTTTATTGATTCTAGATAAGGTATGCTGCTTTACCTGAATTGCTGGGACAAGTTTTTAGCGGTCAAGTTTTCTCATGCTTCAGGTCTGGTATGGGTAACATTTTGTATGGACAAATGGAGTAATACCCCTTTCATAAACTCATCCTCCTATTATCCGCATAAGAATAATGCGGATAATTCAATAAAAAATGCGTTCACAAACTCTGAAAATAATCCGCATTATTTTTACGAGCGCCCGTCCTGAAAAAGGCGGATAATCGTCATGGTGACTGCACACCCCCCTTCTGCGGGAAAGACAGGTGACGTTTGACCGCACCCCGGCAATTATCCGCATTATTTGGGTTTGCGTTCATAAACTCAAAATCTCGTCCCGATGCTGCTATTATGCGGATAATAGAAGGGTCGAAATAATGCGCATTATTCTTTCCCCTCTCCGATTTTACGACCAAATGTTGCGGATATTATCCGCATTATTGAGTTTATGAAAGGGGTATAAGATATAAGATAAATGACCATCCAACTGAAAACTCACTACTTTCCAACAGATAGTGCTGTATTCTCTTTTTACATTGACAGTGAGTATAAGATGACAAGAATGATTTTTATATATCCTCTTTCATATCAGTGGACAAAGGCATGATGGACTGCTGGCCTTTAGATAAATGCTCTTTATGTGACCTGCACGCCATGGCTATTCCATTTCAAGTTTATTTTTGTCTACCAAAGTAAGCTAAACATGTCAATCACCTGCCACCAGGCAAAGTATCTCGAGGAATGATGGGGGTGGGGCCGGCTGAATGGTATCCCATCTCGGGACCGATGAACTGTCAGACGGGATAACATTCATATTAGCCGCAGAGAATGCGGAGCATGCAGACCAAGTGTAAATAGCGACGGTCACCAGTCAAAATCACGCAGGGAAAACCTCACCAAAGATGATATGTCGCATGAAACAAAACATGGTGAATTCCCCCGCTGTGAAAAATATCTTAGGTGGCGAGTAAAATGAGATGAAATGCATTGAATTGACAACTGCAGACCTCTATGCTAATTGGTTAGTCTCTGTGGAAGAAAGCATGAGTTGAGAAGAATTTTCCCCCCGAAACCTCGCTGGAGAGATGGAACAGTGTTCCATTTTTAAGAGCTTGAGTAAGTTAAGAAATAGTTGAGTGCTCTTTCCAGTTTACGGACAAGTACAGCATGGTAAAGAAATTAGTATTGTTCAATTTAGTATTTGCTAAAGCTACCCAGTATGTGCAACAGTAAAATGGAATTAGAAAAAATGAGTTAAAGTACTATGCATTATACAAAGTATAAATTTAAGGTCGCAAATGATTAATTTTTCTGTGTTCCCATGTAGGCTATTTCCCTTCTGACTTTGGAGCTTGGTTGCATTGTCTGGTTTGCTTTCTTTTTCTGCCATGGAATGGCCAAAATGTTAAATTGAGTATTCTCCCGCCTTTTTCCTTTTAAATCTTAAGGATGGACCACTTGACTGTGGGTTAAACAGACTGCACACATGTGTAATACAAGCATAGAATGACACATGTGTAATACAAGCATAGAATGAGAGGAGTTTGAGCAGACAGCATTTAATCTCTATCCATATATTTATGATCTCGCTGATTGCACACGGAGTTTAATCTCCTCCTGAAGTCAATTGGGAAACCATTCAACATCAAAGATGCTTTTAAAGAGGGGGGGGGGGAGGGTTGGAGGGAAGACCCCTTGCATAGAACAAGGTGGCGGTCATGCCATTAAAGTCGCCTGGTATGTTATCGCGTTCTCTTTATACCCGCCGCCACTTTTCCTTCATGTGAGCATTTGCGGCTGCACATGTCCTAGAGTCCAAATATTGCGATGGAATTCCCGCATTTGTAGCCATGAGGCGTGTGCATCAGTTGTCACGTTCTGCCCATCAAACCAAACCATGGCCAAGGCTGCACAAGCCATCTGTTCTAACCTACAAGAGCAATGCCACTTTAAGTTAGCAAGACCAAGGACCCTGGTCAACTGTGACACATTTTTATTTTTCATTTGTTTGTTTGTTCTTTTTTTCTTATTGCATTTGGTTTGTTTTGTTGTTTGATTTGTTTGCTTTTTGGTTTTTGTATGAAAGAATAGAGCAATAATCACATTCACCCAAAACAGGTTAGGTTCGTTAGACTTCTTAAACCAATGCCAGTAATGGTTCAAATAGAAATCATGACCATAATGGTGTTAAACCAATCAAGTATGGATAACCTGAAATGGCAGTAATGGTGTGAATAGGAGTTTTGATAGACTTGTCCAATACTCTGCCAGTAATGGTACGAATAGGAATTATGAATCAAGTGTTATGGCAGTAATGGTATGAATTTAAGTATGTTGAACCTGTAAAGAGGTATGGCTGTACCAATGTGAACTTGAGGTTTGGTAGAATTGTCACATTGTCACATATCCTATGCCAGTAATGATGATAATCTTCATGAAAAGCAAAATGACAAAATTTCTCTCTTGGGTTATCTCAAACTTAAACAACTCAGGCTCAAAGAACAGAGTAGATAGAAAGCTTTTTCTGTGATACATACAAACAAGAAAAACAGTTTTAAAAATTGTCAACTTTTCAGTAAATATTTTGCCTGTCAGAAAGTTGTGTAATTTTGCATGATAGTTTTTTTAGGGATCTGCAATCATTGTTGGAGATGTTAAGCTATTATCCATTTTTGAATGTTCTGTTTTGTGTTTACACAGGCTGGAAAACTGGGCTGAAGTGTGCATATATTAATAACAAGAAAGTCTATAGTTCAACTGTTAGTGATGGACCCTTCTTTTATTGAGTTGAGACAGTTAAAAACCTAATTAGATTCACAGTTAATATATCTGATCATATATGATTACTTACACACATAATTAGATTCACAGAGAACTTTTCATGAGTAATCTACTGGAGATATTAAGCATACCAATACATATTGTAGTTAAAGAACAAGTTCACCTTCATATGCATCTGAATCCTTTTAGGAAAGTTTTTTTTTTGAGATGAGGTGAAAGGAAAATTGGACAATCTGTTCAAAAGTTGTGAATTTTTTAAGTTTCAGAGAAGTTTATGAGAAGACTGCTACATCTTGTGATGACACGTGTAAAACGATACATGAAGAAAATATAAAGAAAATATGTCATATTCTCACTTTCTTGCACAATAAAAGAGCACTAGACTTGCCTCTTTCAGAAGGCAGGGGAAATAATGCACCCTTAACATACATCGGTTACAAGTCAAGGGAGCATGTACTTTAAAAAAGAAATTGTGAAAGTCTCTTTTTATTTTCCTTATATCGGTCTTTGCATGTGACATCATAAACTGTAGTAGTCTTTTAATCCAGCAGTGACTGTATAGAAACTTTGAAAATTCATAACTTTCGAATTGATTGTCTGATTTTCCTCAAACTTTCACTAAGGTGTTCTACTAATATTGCTTTACATTCACTCAATCTACATGTCTGGTGAACTTGTCCTTTAAAGCAACAAGATGAAGAGGCAACATGAATTTCCTGTTCACAGGACCCAAATGGAAACATTTAATTTCACCAACACCAGAGATGGCATGAACCATCTTTTGGCATAATTGTCTGATATTTGGATATTAAGTTAGCCTGTATGCAAATAAGTGCTGCTACCTTTAAGAAGGAGATTGTCTTTAGATGGAGTTTGGAGAGGAAGAGGTCCAATCTATGTGAGCGTAATTGAACCTGATGTCTCTCTGATTGCAGGGCCAAACTAAGCTTTCATGTGCCGCACTGCCCATGATATTGTCTCTGGGCCTTTCCCTCAAATGGCTATCATTTCCAATGCCAAATATTTCCCCCCTCGATTGTTTTTTCAGATGCTCTTAGGGATTGTAAGGGGGGGGGGGGGGAGGATGTGGGGGGGGGGGACCAGTGTAGTTCACCAATTAGCTTTTACTGCTTGATCCGAGCAGCATCGGAGGAGGTTCCAGAAGAATGTTTCTGCCCCAGAATCCTGGGCCTGGCTCGCATCAGAAATTGGCGGAATGCTTCCACGGAATCGTTGGTCGTCGCGGGCAACCAGGGGTGTGACACCTCACAGCAGGTGAAATGGGGTCTAGGGAATGCATGTGCCATGTTTTTGTAGGGACATCCAATGCCATGGTTTCATGTTCTCATCTCTCCCTCTCTCTCCTCTCATATTCGCCATATCTTCCTCCCCCTCTCTCTCTCCATCTCTTCCTCGTTTGTTCTCTATTTCCCCTGATATGCTCTTCCAACTCTCTGCCTCCCTGTGAAAACTTCAAATCGCATTTTGCCCCGGAGGTGTAGAGTGTGTTGGATTACGGAGTGTCGAGATGCAAGCATTGAACCCGGCGATTAAAAACCACTTGAACCCAAATATCAGAATCATTACAGCCCTCGAGTTTAGATTTTATGCTCCAGTTGGGATCCAGCAGACCCGATGTGGCAAGGAATCCAAACAAAACGATGATGTTGCCCCACTCTCCTGGAGGAAAGCGATTATATTTCTTGCCAAGCTGTTATCCTGACTTGCGATCAATACCTATTTGTAATCATTTCTTCATTTTAAAAATTAATGTTTGCTTTCATCAATTTAACCATGGACGTCAAGCATGTTGCTGTATATCAGTTCTAACTCAATATAAATTGACCATAGGTTTCTATATTAGTATGGAAGATGAGATGCTATGTCAACATAGAGGTCGATTTGCAAGAAATCATTATGTATGGTATTTTGAAAAGGGATGGGGATAGTTTCATGGTCTTTGATTCCAACCCAGATTTGAATGTCATGGTTCATATCATGGAGCCACAATACAGACATAATCACAACCTACAGAGTAGAAATAACAAGCATTCCAAACCCAAAGCATATGCCAAAAAAAGCAAAAAGCAATAATGTTCACTGTGGCCGTATCTTGTCAAAGAACAGTGTAGCAACTTTCAAAAAGTTCCAAATGTTTAATTACAATTGTTTACTTGAGCATTCCATTGAATATCATTTATCCTACAAATATTGAGGTACATATCACATCCACAGGCCACAACAATTGGATTCAAACAGATGCGAATTAGCAGCATTCAAATCTCGAATTTGCGTTGCGATTCAAATCTTAAAGGGAAGATAAACCCCAAGAACAATGTGGATTGAGTGAAAGCAGCAACATTAGTAGAACACATCAGTGAAAGTTTGCAGAAAATCGGACAATCGATGCAAAAGTTATGAATTTTTAAAGTTTTGGTGTTGGAACCGCTGGATGAGGAGACTACTAGAGGTTATGACGTATGAGTGGACTACAATATCAAGAAAATATAAAGAAAATACTACAAAAATCCATTTTTCATGAAAATTACAAATTCCATCAACTTGATATTGACATATGTTAAGGGTAGCAATTATTCCCCCTGCTTTCTGAAAGCGGTTGGTCCACTGCTCTTTCATAATTCTAGAAAAGTGAATTTTTGTTGAATATCCTTTATATTTTCTTTGTATTGTTGTCCACTCATACGTCATATCCTCTAGTAGTCTCCTCATCCAGCGCTTCCAACACCAAAACTTTAGAAATTCATAACTTTTGCATCGATTGTCCGATTTTTCTCAAACATTCACTGATGTGTTCTACTAATGTTGCTGCTTTCACTCAATCCACATTGCTCTTTGGGTTTACCTTCCCTTTAAGATTTGGTCTGCGTGGATATGAAAATCTCACTAAACAGTGTGATTATGCTAATCATGATCAAAATCCCAAGAAGTCTAGCTATTATTTGGAATTGTCAGGATAATTTGAAAAACAAACCCCAAATGATAATTTGCACTACAGCAAGTGTGTGAATCCTGGAGCATAGTTATAATCTTTAGATTTATTTTTTGTTCCATCATTCAAAAACACATATCACAACAGTGCAGGAACACAAAGACATGGATCACAATTTTTGATAGATTTCGGGCACGCACACCTTGTTCAACAAATAATCAAGATTGGCAATTAGTGGGATAATTTTGTCCGTCAAAAAAAAAAATCTTTGTATCTCGATCCTGCTCAACATCCTGCTATTTTGTCTATGTGAATATCAATTCATACATTTTCTCATTTCATTAGTTTCTTCTTGAAGAAAAAATCATTTCAGTCACTCAATGCAGTGTACATACAGGGCAGCAGGATCTGCCTTTATCACATGGAATCAAATCAGAGTGATTGAATAAATACTTAACAGAGCAATACACTGTTCATCTCATATGGAAGTATTCTTTGTGAAAAGAACAAATTAAATCAAATTAAAGTTACTTGCATGATACTTACCAAAAGTAGCAATTCAGTGTTCAGCTGAAATGAAAGTAAAACAAAAAAGGAGCAAAGCATTATTCATAAAGATAGTAATTACCCTTCAGAATCTTTATGAAGATCATGTTTGTGTTATTCTTTGATTTGTTATTCATTCAGTGCTATTGATGACTTCTTACAAACTTGATGAGAGTCTTTAAGATGTCTTCCCGTGACTCACCTCTCTTGTCGCTGATTGGTTGTGAAAGCCAGCTATGTGAAGGAGAGAATGGACATAGACGTGAGCAACATCGCAGTGCCATCCCTAATGATGAGAGGTGTCACTCCGATGGCTCTCCCGGTAGAAGTACCTCCACCTCCTCCTACTCCTCCTCCTCTTTTTCCTCCTTCTCCTCCTCCACTTTCTCCTCCTCCTCTTCCACCTCCTCCTCTTCCTTCTCCTCCTCCTCTTTCTCCTCCTCCTTCTCATCTTCTCCTCCCCCACCTCCTCCTCCTCCTTTTGCTTCCTCTTCTTCTTTTATTCTTCCTCCTCCTCCTCTTTCTCCTTTTCCTCTTCTTCCTCTCCTCTCCCTTCTCTTTCTTCTCTTCCTCCTCAACCTCATCCTCCTCATCCTCCTTTCCCTCTGTAGTTTGGTAGCATTTCGGTGATCATTGGCAGATCAACAGTTTCAGAGCCTGAATGTGAAGGGGGTTTATGCTTGCACATACTCTCTGTGGAAGTTGGTCCTCCTATACCATTCCACTCAGAGAATGGCCTCTTATATTTCTTTGACATTTTCAGCACTATAAATGCACATTCTCAATTTCATCATTCTCCTTTCTGCATTTCTTACAAGAGCAAATCTCATGCACAGTGAATATTGCACTCATTTCAAAATTTATCATATACTGGAAGAGTGTATGATAGTCTATTGCCCACCAAAATCTGGTGGGTCTTGTACAAAGTCAGTGAGAATCTGAGAGTTCTTCTCTCTCTCTTCTCTCTCGTCTACTTCTCTCTCTCCCTCTATCTATCTCTTTCTACTTTCTCTCTCTCCACCTCTCTTTTTGCCACCCCTGTACTTGGTCAAAACTTGCCAAGAAATTTGACTGGCATTTAGAAACTTAATTCCTACTTTGAATGCTAGTGTGGCAAACCTGGTCTGATCAGTTAGTAGGTCAGTTACACATCAGATAGGAAACTTGGGGCATAATATTTTGGCTCATGGGAATCTCATGAGGCAAAATAAATGACTGATAATCTCAGAACATCTCTGTGCATAGGCAAAGCAAGCAAGCTTGCAGGATCAAAGCTTGCAAGTTGTAGCTGCTTACAAACTTGAAAAGCTTGTAGCAAACTGGCCTGTGGTTTGAAATTGCTCTCTCCTGATTAGTCAATTTGGTCACCTAACTTTCATTTTTGCAACCATGCCACCTAGAAATGAGTTTGCTGCAAGCTAGCTGTAAGCTTGCTGCAAACCAATGCAAATTTCTACAAGAGAAGAAAAAATGAACAGACTGGATGAGTCTATAAGTAAAGGAAGTAAAGTACATGGAATGGAAGTCTATTCGTAAATACAGTATTCATCGCATAATCGGGACAGGTTGGGAGTAGCAAACACGGCCCCTTTAAGCGAGGTGCCCGATTTCGCGATGAGCACTCACCATACACTAATGGCATACGACATGTACATGTAGTGCACACACACACACACACACACACACACACACATACGCATGCATACTGACGTACTGTACATGTACATGAATACACAACCACGCTACCCCTCGGCGCAACCCTCTAGCTCTCCCTGCATTCTCGCAGTGTTGTAGAGTAATCGCAACTGGTTCTTCTTCTGTCACCTCTCTTCGAACACAAAATATGTGGATGAAAAGCTAGCACTTTCTTAAACATTCGTAAAATTCTTGGACACGTAGGGCGTTCTGTATAAATACATATCCACGACCATGGGAAATGATTACCCAGAACTGATGTGGGAACGTCAATGAAAAGTCCTTCAATCATTCAATCATCACGGCTTGATTGTTTACTTGCCGCGATCACTGCACTGTACATTGTACATGTGTTGTCAATATGTAGCGATCTAGCTCGCCATTTATATACACATGTACAGAAAAGCGAAGGCGGGCAGCGAGCTGAAATGTACGTGTACTGGATGGACGGAAGTCAAAACACACCAGTCCGAAGCTTGCTTTGTAAGTTTGATGTAAACAACAACTGATACGGAATCTTTGAAATATTGTTGTGGTATTTTGGTAGATTTTTTGTTTGAAATATCAACAAAATCAAAGATCGCTTGAAGAAAAATTGTCCCGTTTATCAGAGGTCCCCGCCCGATTATCCAGTGAAAATAACATGCATTGGAAATGTTTCTGGGAAGCGTATGTCGTTTAAGCGAGGTTCCCGATTATCAGATGCCCGATTATGCGATGAATACTGTATCACAATTGTAGCAGAGTGTGTGATGTGCATAGTATTCAATGGACTCCTATTATGCCAAAAGTGTTACATGTAAACATACCCCTCTATATTGTGATTGATCAAACTTGAATAAATGTATCTGAATTACAAAAAAAAAAAATGAATTGAAAAAAAAACATATATATAATGGGAAAGACTCTAAAAAACCCCCACTGGATTTTAATTGGTATTTCATACAAATTCAGACTTCATTCTATAACTCCACCTGCAAGTTATCCTGATCCAAGTTTGTGCATTTAGACATCTGCGTCCCTAGCGGTTGTGATTCTCCAGATTTTCTCACACTACGACATTTATACATGGCCTCTATGCAGATTGGTTTAACTCCCAGTCCCATGCAGTGTAGAATGTGTGATGAAACAAATTTCCATGCATGTGGGGCATCTGAAAAGATCTCTTTTGTTTGAAGTGGGTATCACAGCTCTGTGTCCCTTCAAGGTAAAATTTCATGCTGAGCAGAAGGTGTCAGAGGGTCATACCTGTCTTGCATTGTGTGTAGCATCAAGGGAGCTGTTTCGCCAAGCATGTCGTTGGCTATTTCATCCTTGGGAAGAAGATGACTCTCAAATGTTTTTCTAAGACATTTGAGTCCATCCCTTCTTCATGAGGGGATTGATCTCCTCTGCGGGCATTCCCTTATACTTTTCTCCCCTGTATGCCTTCATTTATCATTGGTGCCACATATAGATGGGCCAGCTTCTTCTTCTAGACTTTGCAGAAGAAATCAAAACACACACACACAGACACATACATACACACACACACACAAATAAGATTTCTGTATTTGTTTCACTGATTTTACAAACAAAGTTATGGTTAGTGGCGAATGAGGTTCGACAAGGACCTGTGATTGTTAAATGTCAGTCAAAATGATTTTAGCAGTGATATTCTGTATTTCTGTGATCATGAAGTTGATTTAACATTACTTGTCCATTTCGATTTTGCAAATAGGAGGGTTTTCTGAAGTTCCTCTATGGTTTGGAATGTGAGAGTCGTGCAAAGGATGTAACTTGATTCTCTTACATTACATTTCATTTCATTTCATTTTGTTTCTATAAAACAAAAACATGAAGACAACATAATATTACAATCTCCCTACTCATATTCATTCCTCCACGGCCATTGACATTTTCAAAAAGAAACTTAAAACCCATTTATTTCTATAACAGAACTGATGATTATATATAGTTGATTATTTGTATTTGTAGTTGATTATATGTTTGTTTTTGATAATATTGTAAAGTGCTTCGAAACATGTTTATTTCATATTATTATTATTATCATGACAACATTTATTTCAGTGACATTCTGACCACCGATTTAATGATAGCTTTTCCTTGAGCATGTATTTTCTCTTTATTTACCCAGCTATAACACACAGATTTTTTTTTCTTCAATTTTCCCCAGCATTTGGTGATTCTCACACTGCCCCCTTCCTTACCCCCAAACTTGGCATTAGTGCTAGTTGGAGAGCCCCACTCAGGCATGGCATTGGCTCAGCCAGAAAAAATGACCATGGTGACAATGTAGGGATTAGACGGATTAGGGAAGCTCTGTGCATTTGACATTTAGTTTTAAGACATCGGTGCCAATCAGTGTTGAAACTGCTGCAGTAGATGTGTCAGGAAGAGTTAAGCATGTTAAGGAAACAGTATCTAGATAGGTGGACATGTAGATAGCTTAAAATCTGCAATTTAATGATTGCAGTTTTGAATGCACGTGCCATCTCAAGATGGGGTAGGAGTGTTGCAAAATAAATCAGCCACTTACAGTTACTGTCATTTTTGTTGAAGCTTTTGCAGTAGTATTCAACATGTGAAATGCTGATAATCTTACATTACAAATTCATATTTCACATATAAAATGGGTAATGGGCAACTCATATTGGTTTGTATTGGTAGTAAAAGGTATAGGCCTACCTCATAAAATCCTGGATTCATCCCAGTCTACTCTTCAACAGAAGCATAATATGTTTACAATACCATGAAAGGGATTACTTAGATGCCTCAATCTGCCATATCTTTTTTTTTTTTTGTTGCTTTTTAACACAATTCACTTAAGACATTCTATCATGATTTTTAAGTATCAATCATTGCATAAATTCTTAGTTACACCTTATTCCGTTTATTGATTCAGATTCTGCACATTTTGTTCCTAAAAGACGTTCGTGCCTTAAAACAAAATCCCTCGTAATTCCATTTTATACATTCAATGTAATCTACTACCTCTTAATGTAATCTTCTCATCATACATAAGAGCAGCTAAAGGAGAACTTTCAAGAATCTCCGATGACTTCCATCATGCTCATTTTCAGTCCAACCCCATGTCTGCCATGCTAATGTCTACTGAATACTCCCACCACTATGCTGTGATCAGTCTAAGTATTATCTCCCTAGAGCGCTGATGTACCCTTTTTCCTGCATGTCGTTTCCTTGTCAGACCCTTGACTTCTTCTCTGCTAGCTGAAAGTTTTGTAGCCGTCAAGATTATTGAGATTCTGAACAGGACCTAAGAGCCGGGCAATTGTTTTCTCTCCCCGGATGTTCCATGCGCTGGCGTGATGTGATTATCGCCCCCGGCAACATCATCAGCGTGATCGATGCGCAGCATACAAGATACCTTTTTACTTCATATTCAGTCCATTGATTTTGCTTTCTGACTTTCTCTTACAGATGATATTTTCTTCCCGAAGGCATGACATTTAACTAATGACTCTGTAAAAATCAGTGTGCTGCATGTGTATCCAAGAATGGTACAGGGACTTCAATGCCTTGGTTGTTCGGTGCTGCTGTTCTTAAAGGAAGATTACACTTTTCCAGACATTTGACATGTCAAATACTCATAGTGGATAACACAATCTACCCTCATAGAGCTAAGATATCTACAAGTAACCAGAAATATGTTTGAACGCAATCAGAATATTCAAACTGCTGTGTGATAAACATAAACATAAAAACTTATGCATGAATATGATACAGATGCTGTAAATCATTATTATAAAACTGTGATTCTAAATCTGCCTGCCAGTGAAAGTAAAATTGAACATGTGTTTATTTGTTGTTGTTTTTTGTGTGTGTGTTCCAACATTTTGTATTTGTTTGAGACCCTAAGGCAATATGCAAATGAGGGGCAGTCTCTTAAAGACAAAGAATTTCTTAAAGGCAAAGTGACCGCAATCACATCTCTACTAGTTTTGTGAGGAATATTGGCCTTTTTTCTGATATTTATGTCTATTGAAGTGCCTTGGGGCTTTCGTCAAGAATTCATTAGCACTTCTGTTGAGTTGAGACCCCTCAGTGCAGGGTTGAAAATGTATTTTGTTTTTGGAATATCTTTATATTGCTGTTGATTTGGTCTGGTTGTGGTGAAGGAAGGGGGGGGGGGTGGGAGCTGATGAAGAGAGGGAAAAGTTTGTTTCCTCAAACATCATGCCTAATGCTCAAGTCTTTGGTTCATCTGTTTGGATGGCATGGATTATTGCAGGTCTTTTGTTCTATGGGATATCAGACCAGTTTCTTTGGTTAGCTTTGCCAATGTCGTTAATGCACAATTGAGACTGACAAGTGAAAAACATCATGCAGGAGTTATTTTTGAAATAGTGTATTACCTTGCCTCTGGTTTCTGCAGATTTAATGGGATATTCTACAAAATGTGGAATATAGCAGCATGTGTAGCTAGTATACTATGCGATCCTTACGGTGACATGATCTCTTTAAATTGCCTTACTGAAATCCAGCTGTGCAAAATGCCTAAATGCATGGCAGCATGTGTGTTAATTGCATATATGCTGCCCTTACAGAAGTTAGCAAAAAAAAAAGAAAAAGAAAAAAAGAAAACACCAAAAACTAGGACCCATTCCATTTCTTCATCAGATATCCTTTCAAATGCATGGTGATAGGCTTTTGTCTGTGATGTAGAAATCAGCTTGCATATTGTCTTGAGTACAAGCCGAATCAATGAACACCCATGCCTTCCGGCTTCCACCTGTCGTGATGGTGGAGAAAAAAAAAAGTATCCATTGATCGCTCCTCTCCATCAAATGGTACTGCCATATTTTCACCCTTAGGCCACCAAGCTTTTCACTCATCCTTACAAAATTAAGCCTTGCAGGAATCTGTGTGTATGGGACTTGAAAATGCAAAGGCACTACAAACATGTGGTAAAACTTCATATCTAAGTTAGACGAAGGGAGGAGATGGTGGGGCAGTGACTTTTTTTTTTTGCTTTACTGAAGGCTTGATTTTACTAATTGATTGGGCTAAATAAGTCAACTTCCAATGGATATATAACCACTTACATCATTGGTGTATATATTCTGACAATGAGATACAGAACCAAACTGTTGCTTGTGGAGATTTTCCTGAGGTTTATTTACCCTAAAGACTTGAAGTTTCATGAAATGAGTCCACAGTAACAATGTAATTGATTTGAAAGTTTGCCTTGTCAGGGCTCAATAAACTACAAACATCGATTACAAACTGAGCTCTTTACTCTATTAGCTGTATAATTTTCATGATTCCCATGATGTAAACCAACTAACATCTGAGAACATACTTTCAATAAATCTTATGGGGAAAAAAAATTATGCAAGAACAGAAAAGGCAAAGAAAATCCTGGTTTGATTCAATGATGCCTGATTCTGCTATTGCTGTCAGGAAAATTGCATGCATACAAATATTTACATGAAGAAGTAAGTAAGCCTCAATAGGGGTACTGAGGAATACGCAGGTGAAAATTACTTACTGATGGTTGCACAAACAGAAAAAGATGGTGCAGGGTGTGAAAAGAAATGTAGGGCAGTGCCGGTGAAAGGAAATATTGATAAATAGAAAGGAGGCCAATAAAATCCATACATGCAGCAAAGCAACAGAACACAATGATAAAGTTCTAAATCCTTTTGAAATTTCCTTGAAAAGGTGTTTTTGGCAAGCAGGTGAAAGAGTGAGACTGGCTGAAATTTTCTGTTTCAAATTTCTTGCTATTTCTTTACTTACAATGATGTGCATGATCTTGTAATCTGACTAGGGCAATTTATGCAGTGCTATGCTTTATGTTTTTTATTTCCCTTGAAGTGAATTGTAAAGTGCAACTTGTGTAAGATAATTTTGTCACAGATCTTTTTTTCTGACCTTTTGAAACTGGTGCAAGAATTAAAAAAAAATGCGTTTTTTTTTTTTTATTAAAGTTGGAAGCATACATAACCACCATTATGCCATTTTCCATAATGGGATTGGATTACTATAACTGGTGAAATAATCATCTGACTATTATATATTCTATTGCTAGCTCTGTTCATACATTCCAGTGAAAAATTGCAACATTTGAAATATTTTGACAAAGCTGCTAGCTGACTGTGCCAAAAGCCACATCTGTCATGAATAATTTGATAAAAGGGTAAAGACTCTCTTTTACAAAGCTCTCAAATTGTTACCCCTGCATATATATCAGAAATTGTGTTTGTTAATGTGTATACACTGAGTGTGCCTTATTGATAATTCAGTTTGAATATGTGTGTGTATTCTTGTGTAAGTTTGTGCAAGGCCATGTTTCAAGAAAAAATACAATGTTACAAGTACGTCCTTGGAAAACCATTAGCAAAGGAATCATACTTTGCTAGCTGAAAGCATTCTATGTTTGCGTACAATGATGGCAGATATATGTATAAATGTATTGAGCATGTGTGTGTCAGTATGTCTGTACCACATGGGACAGAAGAAAGAGAGAGCAAAAAAACAAAACAAATCACAGAACAGAGTCAAACATATTTGTTCATCAACTTTGCCATTACTACTTGTAACTACACTGTATGTGATTTTAACATTTATTCTAGAGTGGCTGTTGTTGCAAGGTTAACTTAACCTAACTTCTGCCCTGCTATTCTGCTTTTGTTTTTGTTTTTATTTTGCTTGTTTTTTTTTTTTTACTGTCTGCATTTCTTGGGGCATACATGTAAGTGTGGTTTGTGTATATCATGGTGCGTTTGTGTGGGTAATACTTCATGAGATGCCCCCCTTTTTTTTGCTTCATAATTGCATGTCTACGCTGGGAGGGACGGGGCAATGTGGAAAACACGGTCGAGAGTATCTCTTTCGATAAAACTGTCCCAGCCTTTAGCCGGATGGCCGTCTGATTTGTGCGACAATTGCCGCCCGCCCCGAGTTATGCCAGATGAGGTCTTATTTTCTCGGCGCCAGGCAAGCCAACAAACTAGCCAAGGCTGCTGCAGTGCAGATTCTAGGCTTTCCTTGATTTAGAAATTCCTCTTTTTTCTATATATATTCCTCCTCCTCTTTTCCCTCTTCTTCTTCAGACAAGGTCGGGATAATCAAACAGACCCTCCTCTAGCAGAGTAGATTGCCTGCTTTCAATTCTGCCAGGATCTAGCGAAGGAAGGGAAGAAGAAGACAAAAATAAAAAAGACGAAGAGGTGGGATAAGTGCATTTTTTGCATGTCTATGTTGACGTCTATTCAGTTTAAGGAGATGTGTGATCACTAATGCTAGACTGGCATGTCGATAGATATGTTGATGGAAGTATAGACGAGTAGACATTAGCAAGAGGAAGGGAAGGAATAGTGCTAAAACAGACAGACAGACAGACAGACAGGGTGCTTACAAACAGACATTGTAAGTCACATCGCAGGCAACAAACAGAAATTTAGACTGTGAGAGACATAGAGTAAGAGAATAAAGAAAGATGAAATCAGAGGGATGAGGAAAAGTGTGCCAGAAATTGAACATGCAAGGAAATATTCACACGAATCAAGACGTTTTCACAAATATCATTTCAAAAGTGCCTTCTGACTGGCTTTTGTACTTCATAAAGATCTTTTAATCTTATTACTTTTTCATAAAGATTCATATAGTGTGTGACAAAAAGCCTGCATGAACACTAATGAGAATGCATGCTAAAACCGAACTATGTATGGATGCCTCCCCCCCCCCCCCTTCATATGGAATAATCTTCCTGACAACATTTAGTCATGTTCAATTATTTACTCCTTAAAAGAAAAAAAAAATAGTACCTGTATTTAATACATTTATGTGCTCCCCACTCTTTAAGATGTAACAATGTATATTGAAGGTGTACAACTATAATTCATGTTTATTCTGTATCATTCAACTGCATTTTGCACCTACATTTGCAACTGCACTGCAGCAACTAGATTACTTAATTTTTCCCAAGAGATTTATGTCACCAGATATTATTTTTTTTTTGAGACCCCATCCATTTCAAGTCCTAACTGCTCACGATGGTAGTCTCCTACATTCAATAGTATACAAATAGTGAATGGTCACGAGTGCAATGGTACAAGATTTCGCACGAGGTGAATGATCGAGGCGCTCTATTCAACGAGGCGAAGAAGAGTTGAATAGTGTGCTTCATCTTTCACCGAGTGCGAAATCTGGTTCCATTGCCCGAGTAAAGACCATACACTATTTGTTTTATACAACACCTCGTCAACAGATTTGGTACTCACAGATTCTTGAATTTAGCACAGAAATGGCAACCATTTTCCGTGAAAGATGAATGAGTAGCGTCACAGTCGCAGTCACTGTATAACACTAGATGTGTATGTACATATGTACGTACGTACATACGTAACGTACATGTGAAACGAAGTTGTTTACAAAAATGAGTGACAAAAGTACGCGCTTGTAAGCGCACTTGTAATTGTTGAGTGCGCGCGGCACATGTTTGTTTATTGTGACATCAGAGTGTGTGCAATGGAACATTTTGGTCAAACCAAAATTGCACGGCTGAGACAGCCAGAACGTGCAATGGAACCTTTCACTAAATGTCACGTGATGGGCAATCGACCAATCGGATAGCTACACTCTAAATAGGTGTTGTATAACATTATCTCTCTCATTTGCTAGAAAAAAATATCTGCTATATATCAATTTTATTTACATGTTTTGTATATATCATTGTACAATATTATTACTTATGCTTGACTACTTGTGTAATATTTTGATATAATATAAATTATTTCATTTGTTTTTCTTTATATCTTCAGAATTTGTGTTCAATTTGTATTTGTTTGATTGCAGAAATAAATCAAACCAGACCAAACCAAATATCCAGTTCAGCATTTGTGTATGGTGTTTTTATCTTGGAAAGAATAAAAGCGCAAACCAGGAATTAATACTGGAGATGTGTAATGAACAGCTACAATTCAAGTGGTGCCTTAGGCCTTGCGTATTGTGCACACAGCACTAGAATGCAAACAAGTCTTGGGATATTCTCAGAAAAGAGTGTCGTTCATTGTTTTTAACTGGGGCCACAAATTACTGTAGGTGATTGTTTTAAAAGAGAGCAAAATCTTAAGGAGGTGGGGATTAGTGACACAACATTTGTTTTCACAGCCATCCACGTTTGAGTTGATTTGGGAAATTAGCTGCAAGAAACTCAATTTTAAATGTGGCAAATTTGTCAAATTGGGAACATTCTGTGCTCGTGTTTGTCTAAGGCTCCAAGCATGAACACTGCTGAGCAATCTTCCCATTTTATTGTAAATGGTAGCATTTCTTCTTTTTTTTTGCAAGATATAATTATTTTGCTAGCTCTGAGCTCACTGCACAACCAGTTCCATAAAGTCTGTACCCATCAGAATGTGAAATGCTCCAATAATCACACATTTTTACACCTAATATTTCAGCCAAGTGGTATGCAATGATAAAATGTGAGTGTCTGTGGGGGGGGGGGTACCAATATTCTAGGAGCTCAGAGAAACTAGGGCAAGTAAAGTGAAGGTATAATCGGAGGGGGATACAAATATTCTAGGATCTCAGAGAAACTAGGGCAAGTAAAGTGTAGATATATTGTAACATCTCTTTTAGCTGCTGCACTGAAGTTAACAGATTTCATGCACTTGTGTATACAGAACCTTTTGATGCATGGTTTCTGTAATGACTTACTGTATGCTAGAAGTAGGAATTAATTTGTGTAATAAACACCCTGATCTTGACGTTATTTGCGCAACCAGAAACTAGAGCAGAAATAAAAGCACATGAATATTTTTGCATGTCATATGTTCTAGTAATTATCATCTTGATACCATGGAATTACAAACACGTAAAAGTCATCTAACAGGGCCAAGTGCAAAACAAACAAACAAACAAACAAACAAACAAACAAACAAGCAAACAAACAAACAAACAAAAAAGCTACTCATATCCACTTTTACAGTAGGCCCTATATTGTAACAGTTTAAGTGCATACAACTGCGAAATGCGCAAATGAACAACATGAATGATGTTAAACACAAAATATAGCTGGGCAGTGACCGCGTTCATGAAATATATGAAATATTTCATGGGCTGATCAACCAATCAGATTACAGAATCCACCATCACTAAAAGATGATAGCATACATCACTCCATAACAGCAGCAACATATGATGCACTACGTAATGGAAAACATATCTCACTCTCAACATTATAGTTCCTCCCTGCTAAGATCTCTGCACACAAGAGCTATGTCGTACAGATGACTTGGCGAAATGCATTAGAAAATCAAGTATGCATGAGTCCGAATCATTTAGCGCTAAAAAATTCATGGTTCTTTGCAGTGGAAACCTGTCATTTAGATAGCTGGCGACTTACCGTCGGAAAACCCCTTCAATCTGTATGAACTATTTATGCCTACATAACATTTAGTATTAATGCAGTACATGCCCCACATAGAGTTTACCACGATGGGTACAGGAAAAACAGCAACCATAACAACCGAAAAACCACTCTTTTATAATCTACCATCCTGATTGAATGCTCAAAAATATCTCATTTCATCTAAGGGAGAAATCACACACTAGTAACTGATCATATTATATTTGATAGGGAATGAGCAAAATGAATGCACTCATGCATTTAGATGATTTGCCACTTGAGTTACAACGAACATACGGGCATCAGATTCCCCGTAACTTTCCACATCGTGACACACTATTGAAATGAAGCATTAATTCATAGCTAGTGTTCTACCCCATTCCTGTAGAGCAAAAGGGATTGTAACATATTTTCTGTCTTAGAATTTAAAGGATGAGTTCACCTTTGTGGATTGATGATTAGGGAGATTAGATAATCTCTATTCACTGACAACTGGTTTCCAGATATCTGTATACCACTCCAGGAAGGAAGCACTCTGTTGTGCATGCCAGTAGTGTGGTGAAGAAAGCATAGCAAGGATTAAAGGTCCTGTTTACCTTATGGAACAGTGATTTTAAAAATTTTCAGAGATATGACATTTAATGCATATATGATGACATAAATGGTATCCCGGGGTACCAACCAAAAATCAGCCATTTTGTTGAATTATTTATTTTTTTAAAAAGGTTGTACCCTGGATGCCAAAAAGAGGAAATTATTTTGGTGCTGGAGCTAGCGCGCGCTAGCTACTGCACTGCACTGCACTAAAGCACACGCTAGTAGTATCGCAGCTTCCATGCACGCATAGTATAACATGCAGTGGCATGGGAATGACTATGTACACGCACACACAGTGCATGCATTTTTCTCTGGCTGTCCTCGAGTGGACGTGAGGTGGCGCTACACAATGCGGTTACCCGGGGTACTACGGTACCCCGGGGTAACGCGTGATGCATCATATGTAGGTCTGTTGTATTACAAAACATCCTTTGATATTTTTTTTTTTGCGATAAAGCCTAAAATATAAGGAGATATCTGTATTTTTCTCAATAAACCATAGATCTATACAGTTTAGTCTTGAAACATTTTTATCATAACTATTGTTTATAACTATAACATTTTTTGTGCTTAATACTTAGCATTGATTTTATCAATTCAAATTTTTACTGTGGTTGTTTCAGTCCCTAACTCACATTTCAGAACTATTTCAAAGAACTAATGCTGGGGTTTTGTTTCATCTGCAAGTGGTAAATTATGCTTTTCAGATGCAGTACCCATGCAGGATATCAGTTTAACATGACCAATTGTACTATTTGAATTTCGTTTGTTTGTTTATTTGTTTTTTCCATGATATTCCTCTCTCCTGTAGATAGGAGACAGGATTTCTCATGTAAAGTGACCTAATTATCACAAACCTTCTAAAATGGACCTCCTCCATCCAAAGAGTTTCCATTTCACGCAACAGTAAGCCCATTTCTCGTAGCATCCCTAACCCTGGATTGCTTTAAGAGCAAAATGGAAGTCTCTTCACCTTTGCAGCTTGCCATGGGGGTTAGGTGATCTTGCGAGGTGGGGTGGCCTTGATCAGTGTACAACGAGTTAAGCTCAGGTACAAAAATTGCACCTGTCCCTCACTGGCTCCTGTGGGGTTTCTTTTCAATTTAGTCCTAAATGATGTATCCCATGCCCAAGAGCACCTATACAGAGTAAATGAAGTCATTGCAATGTATCTCACGCTGCTGGGCGGACCTAATTCCCTGGTCAGATGGGGGGGGGGGGGGGGGGGGGGAAGGGGGAAGAGAAAAGGAATATGATTAGAGGAAGATTTGTATGCTTGTGTGTGTGTGTGCATCATTTGTGCTGTCCTTGCAGGAATATTAATTGCAGATGTCCTTCGCTGATGAATAGTTCGTTGGCATGGGCCTCCCTCCAATCACATGAAAATGCAGCTCAGTTGTGGCTGTAAATGTGGAGTTACAAGGTGTTACTAAGTGCAAGTGTCCTGTAAGTACAATGTACGCACATTGAGGTTGAATTGTAAGAGCTTTTTAAACACCTGTAGGAATGAATGGCTGTCCTCAAAGACAGTATGTCATAAAATCCACTCGATGGTGAGAATCTGAGTTAGAAATAGGCCTACATACTTTTTTATTTTGCCTTTTTTGAACAGTCATTTCTTTCCATTTTCAGCATGTTTAGATAATAATAATAATGATACAATACATTTATTAGATGACTTTGTTTGAGCAGGGAGTCATCAAGATAGTGATAATAACTCTTGCAGATATTTTTGTAAATAGAAATATACATGATATACACACACATACATATCCATACATGAATGCATGTATATATCTGTACTATGATCTTATGATGTAGAATACATGCATTTGTATGTGTAAAATCAGGTGTACAGCAGAATTTGGATTTGTACTGTGACTTTATTCAAAAGACAGTTAAAGTTTTGCTTGCTTTTGCTATTGTTTTCCTTTTAAATATATTTTTTGCTCTTCTAAACAAGTTTCAATGTTTCAAGCACTACACCACAATCCACCTCTATCCCCCTCCAGAACATTGAAAACTTTAAACATTCTTCTGTCGTTCCCTGGGGGCCAACCCTTCCCTCCATAAACATGGTGGCCTCATTCGAAGCACTTCACACTCCATGGGCTCAATCAAGGGAGATGATTCCTGGGTAGAATGGGAGCCACATGCCTGCCTAGCTGTCCTCCAATCAATTGATAACCTGCTCTTCCCGACCAAGTTCACATCTGGTTCTTCTTCTGCCAATGATGGTGTGTCATATCTTTCAGATCTGTTACTTTTGATCCCTTTTTTCTCAGTTGTTAGGCTAGGGTATGGTGTACTTAGTTTTAGATCTGTTACTTTTAATCTCCTTTTCATTTTTTTTTCGTTCATTGCAGGTGAAAACTGAATCAACTCCCCCAAACTGCTTTATTGAAAATGCTGTTAATGAGTTAATGAATTAGAAAAGAGTAATTTTCATGGGCACATACAAATTACAAATGATAAGATATTTTTCTTGATATATATAATAGAAATTAACCCTATCAGAATGTTCTTTCACATGAAAGATGTGAAATATGGAAGATACTGACTGCTTCTGGTTTTTTAGATTCAATGAAAGGATTCTGAACCAACAAGGACATTATCCTGATTTATCTACCAATATCAGAAATTCACATTTAAATTCAGCTTATTCAATTTCTTTTATATCATTTTGTGCTATTTCCTGCATATTTGACTATTGCTGCTCATAATATAGATATGGATCTGGAATGCGTACTCAAATATGAGCACACCAAAACATGTCATTGCACTAGTAGATGTGTTAAATCAGTGATTGATCGGATTTAAAAAAAAATGCATGTTGAAATCATACATTAATGTATGTCAACCACAGCATGTATCATTCTATAAAATGTGTATCAATCAACCAAGTTGAATCCTGAAAGCCCATATCTGGAATTATTTGTGAATGTGAATGAGGCCTTCGTATTGATTGTTACAAGAGGGGAAAAAAATGATGTGTGAATCGCATGGGTAGACCCAGCCCTGCAGTCAAATTGCAAATTTGCCATGTCGATGAATATGTGTGAAATTGAGGGGAGGCAGAAGGTTTCCTTCTGGAAGTAAGCTGTAAGGAAAGAAGGAAAGAAAATAGAAATATAAGTTGAGAAAAAGGAATGAGAATCAAAAGAAGATGGATATTAAAAAATGGAAAATATTTCAGGCTGTGTTCATCGATTCACAGAGCACAACATGCAAGGGAAAAAAAAAGAAAATGAAGGAGACAAAATTGCTTACTTGTTTTCAACTTATGAGGCCCGTGCCCCAAATATCTCTGGATAACCATTCTCTCTCGTTTTTTTTTTTTCTGTGTATGCCTCTAAATTTCAAGACTTTGGCTCAATTACAAGTACAGCATCATACTTGGGCATGTTCTTACAATCTACTCATTAATCCATTGCCTATGGAATCCCAATGTCCCCATACACTGTCCGCCAGACCCACCAAGTTCCTATGGAAAATGGGTAAATCCAACTTAGGATGGCATTGAAATGCAATAGATTGAGATAGTATGAACAAATGATATCAATTAGCTAGCGGAGCACTGAAATGTTTTCCCCTTTGATTTATTTCACTGCTCAAAGTGTGTTTCAGTGAGTGAAAATAAAGTCCTTCTTTCATTTGTTTGTGTTAATTTCCGTAGTACTTTATGACAATAAAGCTTTAATCATTATATTATAGACACTCAGAACATGTATCACAACTTCACTCATCTAATTCAATGTATATTTGTACATCTTACCGCAAATCTTATTATGTCTTGAGTCAGTCATGAAGACAACTGGATTTGATAAAATCATTTTTTTTATTTTTTTTTTTTTAGGAGAGTGCATTAGAGCATTGTCACTGCACAACAAGGAAAACTACATAAAATTAAGAATAAAGTACTATTCCTCTTTTTGAAATTAATGGGATCAGTTAATTGGCAGACTTTGAGATGGCAAAGTAAAAGTAATTCTCATGCTGTTGTGAACAGATGGGGGGAAATTGAGCAGCATTATCACAATCAAGTGGGCCATGAGCTTAGAAATGGGACTAAACAATGGTTTGATCAGACAACTTCAGAAGTAATATACAAGTTTACTATTGTTTTCGCTGTAACTGCTGCTCCATCTACAGTAGAGTTCAGAGTTCTCCCTGGCTTCCAACGTCCTATTCATCACCTCTGCCACACTCCACCGCATCCCGCAGACTTTGACGGATGAGTCCATCTCGGGAAATGTCAAAAATTTGTGAATCATTGATTTTCTCTTTCTCTCTGCGGGGAATGAGGACTCATCATAAAGAAAGTGGGGGGGGGGGGGTAGAGAATCAATTATTCCGTCTTAAACGTGACATTTCTCCTGTTTAATGGAGAGGAAACATGAATAACTTTCTGCCTTCATTTATCAACCTAACATCTGTTTGCATTGTTTCCATATTCCATAACCAAGGTGATTATCCTGGGATGGTTATCATCAAATTTTCAGAGAGAGAAAGAAATAATAAAACAGATCTGTGCAGTATTATTTTTTTACTCTTTTTTGAAGGTGTACCACTTCCCTTCTTGCTACTGTTAATATCTGTTCTCCTCCTAAGGCAAAACCGTCACGCCAAGATGCAGAGGGTTAAGGTCAAAGCTTAATCTGAAAGGACTGCAGATGGTAGCCTGTCATGATTGAATACCGCAGGCCAGATCTTCCCCACCGCCCGTCCTCGAAGCAATACTTCACTTTTCCGTGATACAAGATCTTATCGTGGTGTAATGAATTTCTCATCGTTGTTATCATTAGAGTAATGCATTTCTTTATATTCATCCTTAATGAACCAATCAGCCCTAGAGGCAAGTATTAATCTCTTCTCTCTTTTTTTTTTCTCTCTCTTTCTCATACATTTGGAGGGGAATCTCATTTCAGTGCAATTCTGTACTACATTCACATCTTCTGCAGATTCATCTGTGGTAATGTTGTACAATCTGTTACAATATCCACCGAGGACCAAAATGGTGTTACCAATATCTTCAGAAAGTCTATTGAGGTTACAGCTATTCCTTTTTTTTTAGCTGTAAAACAAAAAACAAAAACAAAATCTGTCTATATATTGATGTATAGTTCTGGAATGACTGTGGTATAAAATTATTTGATACTGTATGTAAATCTGCAGTGCAGCCAGTGAAGAAAATGATGCAGTGCTCTATTTGTCATGGATAGATATGAAAGTCAGAAATAGTATGACAGATGTGCATGCACCTTTTGGAACACAAAGTATCATTTTGGGACAATGAGTATGACAAAAAAATAATAAAATTCTTATAAAACAAAGGGAGTGTTTTTGTCTATGAAAAGATTTCATTCCCAAGTGTATTTATCATTTTTTAGTTGGTATTTTGTCAAAGAGCTGGCATATACATGGGATATGAATTTCATAATATTCTATAGGTGTCACTGACTTGGAAAGTGATAAAGGACCATGCATACATCCACTAAAACACCAAGATGGTTTTTTTTTGCTTTGTAAGAGGCATTGAGTTGTTTTCTTTGTAAATGAATTATGGTAGTGTTTATAAGTGACTCAGAAGCATCACAATGTCACTCTACTTCTTGTGATAATGTCATAGCATAATGTCCTAACGTATCAAAACATTAGTCACTTGCTTTATGAAAGAAAAACCTAGTTTGGCCAATGCATCCTGACTACAATAATTTAGGAATGTGAGGTACACAAAAAGAAATATTAAAAATTTGGATGCATCTGTACAATATTTGCAAGTTTTATTCACACAGGAAAATCACAGATCTGATTGAAACAATCTTGGTTATCAGTATATTTTGTTCTGTAATCATGCCATCATGACAGGCCCACTCATATATTTGTGCTGGCAGCTGCAGCGCCTGGGGTCTTCAGCATATTTGTATGAATGTGTCATATGTTTTGCATGTTTGTCATCAAGATTACATGCATCTCTGCTGAAACTTTATCCATGTTCTCCCAAAGAAAGAGTCACTAAATCTTCGTCTTACCCTTAAATCAAATCCCACAGGCTACCGAGGCCATTCCCCAAAATGAGAGTGATGAGTGTGGTAGAGTCATGTGTAACTAGACACTTTTTAATATCACTCAAACACTTCGTTCAGCTGTCAACCTGCAAATTGTCTACCTTTATTCTTTTGGCCATATATTCCAAGTTGTTGAAATGAAGTGCTAGTGCTTGACCCTACGTCCTCAGTGTGTAGAGTCTCCTGCAGTTCGTCATATGGAGCACCCTTCCCATATTGATTTTTTTCTTTATCAGGGAAAAGGGAAAAGAGCAGAGGAAACCTACGCCCCCACACTTGTTTTAATGTGATTCAAATTGTCCTTGGGAAGATATGATTTTTCTCCCCTTTCCTCAGCTTACATGGGGGGTATAGCTTGCCAATTTCAAGGATTTACCGTAGTTAGGCGGGGTAAATTTGGGTCTGAAATGCGCCTGACAATGAAGCAGGGTTGGATAATTTGGAGAGAGGGGGGAATGTATGGTGATGATAACAGGGGCACTTAGAATTCTTGCGTGGGCCTGAGATAACCTGGCTAATCCGTGTGATTACTCCCCTGGACGGAATCAAATCATCTCATTTGCTCATTTGCCTGGGGTAATGTGAGCTAAAAGAAGGCTGGAAATGCCACATTCTGTCTGAAGATCAGCATGGATGGAGGATGGTAATTGTACCGAAAGACAGCTCCACCACTCCTCTCCACACACATATGTACCATACCTGGCCAATAACCTGCTTGTTAGTTTTGAAAGATTAAGATTTTGAAGAGCACTTCTTATGAATAAACAAGATCATAAAGAAAAGATGAATGAATAAATACATTTTCCAAGGACTTTCATTAGTTTGTAATATATTTTTCTTTTGCGTGTACAGTGCAAACTGGTGTGATGCATAATGCAATCATATATAATTTCTATTACTTCTTACAAAGTGTTTGAACTCTGCCCAAAATGATAAAGTGAAATGAAACAAGTGAGCGAGTGACATGTTTTTAACTGTTAATTACTCTTCCAAAGAAAAGCGTGCAGTATGTGATTCTATTTTTAAAAAAAGTCGCGAATGAGCATTTCCTAAGAGATACAAAGAGAAGGCTGATGTCTGTATATGAGACGGAAATGTGTGGAGAAAAGGGGGGGGGCAAAAATGAGCTACATTCCTTATCATTACTGTATCATCATGTCTCTGTTTAAGACAGACCTTGTAATCATATTTCAGCACTTACTTATGGATGCATGCCTCGCTGCCATGATACAACCACTTTTCATTATTCTTATCGGGTGCATAATTCCACTGAAACCCTCTTTGCCATGAGCACTGGGCAGAGGTCTTGTCTGGTTTTGCAGAACCGTGAATGCATGCCATCGTCTTATCGTAGGTTTCTTGAATGCAGATTATCATGTCTAATGGAGGTTGCCCATCTTCTGGGAGAGGATTACCATGCATTTCATTTTATGCATCAAGAGTTAGTGAACAGCGAGTTATAGTGGTATCATCTTCTTCAAATTTCTTTGCACTTCCTCCCAGACGTTTTCATCTCCTCTTCCATCTTGTGTTCTCCCCATGTCTCTCTCACTCTTTCCCTCTCTTTCCATCTCTCTCTCTCTCTCTCTCTCTTTTGTTCTCTATCTCTTTCTCTGTTACGCTATCTCCTTCCTTCACCTTCTATCTTTCTCTATCTTTCTTTTTCTTGCCTTCTATCTCTCTATCTTTCTCTTTTGCTGTCTATCTCTTTCTTCTCTCTTGTTCTCTAGCAATCTCTTTCTCTCTATATCTATCTTTCTCTCTGTTGCTCTCTATAGTTCTCTCTTTTCTTCCTCTCACTTCTTGCCTTTTCTTTCTTGTCTTTTATGTTCAATATGTCCTGCTTTTAGTTTTCCCATATTTAGTTTTTCTTGCCCAATTTCAATTGCATCTCATCTAATCTTTGCTTCTTCATTCTTTCTCTCATTCTCTCATTTGTCGATTCTGCTTCATCCAACTTTTCTTCAGCTTCTTCTCCAAGTTTTTATCCCATCAGTTTTCTCCACGCCCTCCTCCTCCCTTCCCAATCTGTTACTTTCATTTCCTCCCTCTTTACCATCTTTTACTTTTTGTGTCTACAGAAATTTTCTCTCTCCTGAATCTTCTCTCTCTTTTATCTTCTCTTCTCCATTGTCAGCCTCTTTTTCTATCTTATGTTATTAAACCATCTTTACCAATATCTCTCTGTAGTGGTAGCACTCTACTTCTCCCTTGCTCAGCCCACGAGAGGATGTAATTGGGTGGAGGAGTAAACAAGTCGGATGAGAATACGAAGCCGGAGAACCAGCGGGATGTCGGCATAATGGTCCGAGTTGAGATGGTAATTGACCACTCATTGCTGACCACATGGTGCGGACACTATTTGAGGGACCTGCACTGGACATTAACCAATCATAGAGCCAGAGGAGGAGCTGTCACAAAATTGGGTCAAGGGAAAAAAGGATTGGAGCCTCCTTACTTCAAAGAGCTTCATCGTTAAAGACATTTTCAAAACTCGTGGTATTGAGGTGATCAGGTGCTGTGTGAACACATGAAGATTTGTGCAGGATTTGTAATTTCTTTTTTTTTTTTGAGGGGGGGGGGCTATAACAAGTTGTATTCAGAAATTCATCAACAGTATCTTCAAACAAATAGAAGGAAAGGATAGTTTTAGACGAGAGCAAGATTAATGGGCAAATTTAGGATTTGGACATAAAGATTATGAGAAATGGCAGTCTAACATTATTTTGTCAATTGAAAATTGCTATTGATAAAGATAAGAACATTCGAACAGTGAGATTATTAATGGCAATGACTATATAATTTAATGAATCCCATTTCCTTTTCTTGAATGATATCTGAGACAATGTTGTTAATCTCCATGGCAGGTATCTTACTCTCTGTATGAAGATGTGATGTCTATGTGAAGTTCATGCTAACATTGATATCTTGAATCATTGTTCCTGCCATGCACTTTCTCTTTAAAGCCTGTCAAAATAGACAGGGAAATGAATCCAACTACAGCGTTATCTTGAATACCCTCCTTGCATGGTGCACGGATGATATTAGTAGGTGGCCTCCCCCACCCTCTTTGTCATACTCCCCCACCTAGAGGACTTACTCATTTTCGCCCAATCCAAACAGATCTCGACACTGACCCCTCGACCCGGAGGTCACGCTAGTCTACCCTCCCCAGGGCCGAGCCTGACAGATTTGGAAGAGAAAAGCGCTTCGTTCTGACATCTTTGAAGCGTTCGTCTCCCGATGGCACACCATCCATTATTTCCACTGAACTTTGTCATACGGATTCCCCTGTGTTATTCAGATGGAGCATGTGAAAGAATTTGATAATGATTATTAACTGCCTCAGTCTCAACTTGTGTCACCCCTCGAGGTGTAAGACATTGCCCCCCATATATATCTCCCCTCCCTCCTTTCTCAAATGTTGTAAATTTATAGAGTTTCTTGAGATTGTCCAGCCTTTGTTCAGAGCCATCTCGCAGTAATGATTGCAATAGGAGCAAGCGGAGAGTGATTATTGAAGAACCAGAAATTTTCATGTCCATGAAACTTTTCGCGAGGAGCCAAGATTCGCAAAAGCAAAAGGCACACAAAAGTGTTTATCTGCTCAATGCATTGAATGCCAGTGGCGATTCGCGAAAGTTTTATGCCTCAAAAAAGGCTGTTGGCTCCAATTCATGAAAGTTTTATGCTACAAATGTTTCTGGATTTACAGTACACAAAACTAGTCAAGCCACCAGTGAAAACCAAGACCCAGCAAATGGGCCTTTGAAGATCTATCTGAATTTCTTACCTTGTGCCTTTTAATTGCCAAATTTGCTAATCAGCATTTCATAGCAAAAATCCCAACTAATTAGCGGAGAACATTGTCAGAAGAAGCTTATGTTTAAATCAAAGGTCAATGGGCGAATCCAGCAATTTCACTGGTGGTGAAATGAGTAACAAATATTTTAAATAGCAGGAGTGGTGCAAAGGTTAGGCTTTCTCCTGGTCATGGCAGATAATCGCTATCAAAGATTCCCAAAGGTTTTCATGCCAGTACACTCTAGTTGCCCCCTCCAGCTCTTTGCTCAGGACTGTCAGTGCTCAAAAACAGCTTGAGCACCTATAATAAAAAGAGAAGAGATTACATCTTGCCTTGCTTGCTTTGTTAACTCGTACACCTACCAAAATCTCCACCTAGTAATACAGATTCAAGTCTGTAAGGGCTGCTGTGAGCTTTATGTATTAAGATAATTTGTTCATCTTGTCATGTTTTCCCTACTCTGGTTCCATCAGTGTTAACCCTTTTGTGGAACTTAGAAGGGAATTGAGTCACTATTTCAAGACTTGCTACAAATTTGTGCTGAATAGTTGTATGTGTCCATATCCCAGTATTGTGATAATGTTTGTCCTGGCAGAAAGCCATTGAATATATTTCATTACTGTTTGACAAGTAGTTTTCTGATATAGATTCCTTAAGGTATCTTGAAAAATGTGGACAGAACTACTAGTATTTGGCCTTATAGGGGCAGTTAATTATTTCCCTTGAACTTTTATCAACAAAAATGTGATATTGGACATAAAATCTCATTTAAATTGAATTGAATTGAATTAATTGTAATATAAAAAATAGAGAAGGATTGTTCAGTTGTTGGTACTGAGGCAGTTTCCACGTCTGGAGTTCATCTCTCCACTTCTTTCAGTTATGTGCTTTTCTTGTCACCGATGAATTGCGGTAAAACTGTGCTGCTTTTTCTGTTGCTGTCCCAAACACCATACAATGTATATGAAGATGAGACTTTAATTATCATTACCATAAAGATTAAGACAGTAGTAAAAGCAAACCAACAGAAAGGTGATGAGAGATTCATTCAAGGTGTTTCATATGGGTTATAATTATTATTCAATTCAATTCAATATTCAATTCAATTCAATTCAATTCAATTCAATTCAATTCAATTCAATTCAAATGATTTTATTTCCATATAAAGTGATACAAAGCAATATACATAATGCTTATATTATACTAGTAGATCATAAATGTGAACTCTCTCAATATAAGAGAACTTTTCTCCATGATATGAAGTGTTTGTTCGCAAAAACCGATAACTCCATAATTGCCAAATGGAGATATTTGCGATTAAAGGTCAAGAAAAATGAAGAAAATAATAAGAAATTTTTTGCTTCTTTTGACCATAACTTTAAAAATGTACCTTTATATGTAGTGACCAATATATCATTTAAAAGGTATTATTTTGTACTTTATGACAGAGATGGTACTTCAAAATCTTCAAAAATGGACGTATCGGTTTTTGCAAACAAACTCTTCATATGTAAATGAGCCTCGCATGCATGATTTAATTCATGCTCATATACTATGGAAACAGACAGCATGCAAATTATATACTGTGATTAAACTTTTGAAACAGACTTTACTGTCAGTCTTCACCAGGCTATAATAAAAAGTGAAAGACATGTGCATGGTTCATGATTTGCACATCAACCTCAATCATCCAAACATAACACTGAATTCTAGAGCAAGTCAGCAAATTTTTCTATCAAAAAGACATACTGGCATTCAACATACATCCACACACATTCTCACACACAGGTGAAACTTGCAAGCTAGAGAGGGGTCAATACCTTGCAACTGTTACAACTCCATTTGACATCATCCCCCAAGCCCCTACTAAATCCCACCATCATTCAATATGGTATATGGGCAAAATCATAAGGATGGCATCAAGGCAATCCTCCACCATCTTGGTAACCCCCTCCAAGCTTTGGAGACTCCGGTAGTACAGGCACATTGGAGGAGGAGCGGTAGCTCCCGTTACTAGGCAGAGATTGTGACCCGGGTCAGGGGGGTGTAATTTGGGACAGGTGCATAAATTGATCACAGTCAGTGGTGTTTTTTTTTTCCCCCTCCAAATTTGTCATCGTGGCAGGGGCGTAGTTGCTGTTGCTAGAAGGGAGGATGACGACAAATTTCAGAAGATGATGGTTATACGGTAGATGAAGTAATGGGGGATGGGACATTTAACCCGTTGAGGACGAGTCTCGAGTATACTCGGGCAATCGTCTACGGGAAATGCGTGTTGTAGCAAAATCAAACTGTCCTCTATGGGTTAAGAGCTGCCAATGAAAGTGAATTGAGGGTTTCTTCTGCCTTCTTTCTTCTACTGGGTTTTATGTTGACAAGGATGATTTTTGGCAAGGCCAAGATAACAATACACACATGCACATAAACACCTGCACACAAACATACACACATACATGCATACACAGGGAGGCACATAGATATACGATGTATACCCCCCATACACACACACACATACACTCACACACATATTATGGATGCCTACATGTATATCTATTTATCATTATCCCCTAAGCCCCTGCATCATATCATGAGAGCATAGGCTATGTGCATTAATTACCAAAGGTCCAAGTTGCAAGTGACTTGACCCCTCTTTCTATCAGAGAAAAATTTCCCAAAACAGATGCAACGTTCACTGATATCACTGGCAGATTATCTCTTTAAAGTTTGCGTAATGTACAAGATGATAAAGAGGAAGAAGAGGAGGAGGAGGAGGAGGAGTTGTAGGAGGAGGTGACTCTCTCCTGTACACTCTTCAACCCACTGGTCTTCTCCTCTTTTACCCCCTCAGGAGCCTGGGTGCAGACAGGCTCTGCCACTGATACAGTGGAGATGGGGGGGGGGGGGGGGGGGAGCTCGTCCTTTTGATCCCGGCCGCTGCCCGAGAAAAAGCTGTCAAATTATGCGTGTCCCCGCAGATCATATTTTGCCAATTAATTAGATTCGGAGGGTTGACAAATTTCTCAAAGAGGTGAAGAAATTTTGATCAGCTGGTCGTTTGTGACACCACTCCTCAGGAGGAGGTGCCTGTGTGCCAATCTGGAAGAAAAAGGAGGCGGAAAAAGGAGAGATTTTTTTCACCCTCCCTCAGTCAGTCACTGCCTTTCCATGGCAGAGGTAGAAAAAACATGTAGAAAAAGAGAAAGAAAGAGAGAGAGAGAGTGTGTGTGTGTGTGTCTGTGTGTGTGTGTGAGGGAGAGAGGGAGGGAGGGAGTTAGGTGGGATGAAGTCAGCCCCATTCTTCAAGGGGGGGGGGGGGAGAGGGAGACATCTGTTAGGAGAAGTCAAAAGTTTTTATTTTTCCTCTTTCCCTCTCTGTCCATATCTTCTCTCTCTCTTTCTTTCTCTCTTTTTCTCTCTCTGTCTCTTTTTTGTTTTCATTCCGCTGTCAAAAATCTTATCCAGGGCTACGATATCTGTACCACAGCCAACCTGGAAGTAATCATAGTGTTGATGTAGTGCCTGCAATTGTTTTATTGAACTTTGAGCCTTTTGCATGCCAGTGACTTTCAGATTGCATGGGATGATGGCTTTCATATGGAAGGGAGTTGAAGTTTTCTCGCATTTTATTGTCAGAATCTTCCATTAGGTACATACATTAATCGAGTTATGTTATTCTAGTGAAATATTTTTCCAGGTCGTGGCGTGTCAGCTATGTGTTTGAAACCCTTTTGCTCTCACTGTCTCTCTGATCCATCATTTTTCATATATCAATATGATATCTGCATATCCATCTATCAGCCACATCCATTCCTCATTCTTGCTGTATCATGGCCTAGAGACCATGATCATACATTACATTAAAGTATTCGAAGAATGACAAAGTCGTGAAATGTATTTGCGGGCATGTCGTCTAGTTCAATATACCTTATGCCATGTTTGAAAAATGTATCTCTCCCATAAATTCTTTTGCCTCGTTTTGTGTCTGAGTTTCGGCAAAATATGATGGCTTTCTGGAGATTGTTATCACAGCCAAAATGTTTCGTCAAAAATATGACCATGCACCATTCCTTTTTCGCACTTCAATCTTTCTCATTTTCTCTCTGTTTTCTATTTCATTCGGTCCATTTTTTCTTGTCAAGAAACATCACTGTTATCATTACATATTTTTTTCTTTTTCAATAAAATTACACTATCTAGTTTTTGCATCTATTCACATATCTCTTCCATCATGATCTGTATCTTAATCAGATAGGGCTTTCAGTGCAGGGTCATTTAATATTTTCAAACTGTAGTATGTGTGTGCCACATCTTTTTCTATTTTCTCATCTATTTTCTTTCCATCTCCCATTCCACCTATCTGCCCTTTTCTCTCTCACTATTATTTTTCTTGTTTGTGTTGTCTTTGTCTTCATATTTCTCCCCTGAAATTTTCTGCATGGATGTAATTTCTGATGCCAGTAGATCACTCTTTTTCCGTCGTCGCTATATCTACCTTGATTTTAGTTCCAAAAATAAGAGAGGACATTCTTCATTCCTGATTTTTGTAGCCACAGTTATTTTTTGAAAATTGAGTGTGTGAAAATCATAGGAGGTGGACAAATAAATCGGAATTCAATGGCCAGCTTTAGCTGCACCCTGCAGGTATGGTAATGAAGATGATAATGATAGTAGGAGTAATAGTAGTAGCAGTAGTAGTAGTAGTAGTAGTAGTAGTAGTAGTAGTAGTAGTAGTAGTACCAGTAATAATAACAATAACAATGAAAGTAAATGGCATACATGTAAATGTACTACTACTACTACTACTAGTAGTAGTAGTAGTAGTAGTTATAGTAGTAGGAGTAGTAGTAGTAGTAGTAGTAGTAGTAGTAGTAGTAGTAGTAGTAGTAGTAGTAGTAGTACCAGTAATAATAACAATAACAATGAAAGTAAATGGCATACATGTAAATGGAGTAAGTATATTTGTCTACACGTATGTATGTATGTATGTATGTATGTACATGCATATACCTATATGCATATCTGTCACATAGCTCCATCAGTGTTACCACTGCTCTTCCAGAGGGTCCTGTATAAACTACTGTATAAGCATTGCCAGGTAACTATTTTCATACCTTGGTCTAGTGGGACATCATGGTTGAACACATCCTCCAAGGATTTGTAGACACCTGACAAGCATCAAACTGGGGATTTCATGTCTTGGAATCCAGAGCGTTCTCCAGCTAACTCACATCATTGAAAGCCCAAGATCCTCCACCATCATTGAAATAATCTCTGGATAGTGTTCTAAGTTTTGAATGCGTGAATGATATAATTGCTTGCACTTCACCTGTCCACAGATTGAAATGGATGACAAGCTCATTGAAAATAGAGAATTTAGCATAGTAGTGGCTTAATCAACTGCCTGTGTTGCATAAACGCTTACGATTATTGTTAAGTTACCATTGTTATTATCCCCATAGCAACAAGAGCAAATACTGAAATCTGATTGGCCTTTATCCCCATAGCATCAAGAGCAAATAATGAAAGCTGATTGGCTGTTGCTATGACAATTAAAACCATTGCAAGTGTGAAATAATAGTAAGTGTTTATGCAACAGGGCCAAGGTAGCATGTTTTCGTATAGTTCATGTGATATTTACCTTGTATTACAGTAACATTTTGTCACATCAAAACAATGATGCAAGTATTCAAGCAAAAACTGGGAAGTGTCATAATTTGTTCATTTTATCTGCTGTTTATCATATCTATTTTCTCTGCTGACGTTTTGCTATCATCTCATTTGATATCAAATGCTGGTTTGTAACAAAAGTTTGGGTATATAATGGAGAGGGAACAGATGAACAGTGTGTGAATCTGTGACATACTAAATGAGGGCAAAACCAAGTGTAATACAGCATTGCCATTTTGTTATTGATCAGTCTGATAATGCTTGAATTAGCTTTTACTACATGCTATCTCACTGTCTAAGCCCTTCCTTAATTCCTGACTTTCATTACTGTATTACCAAACCATCGTCTTCTTGCCTTCTTTCTCTTTTTCTGCCTCTTTCTCTCATCTCTTGTTTCACCATCTCTCCATCTCTTTCTATTTTTTCTCTCTCTCTCATCTTTCATTTCTGTACCTCTATCTCCCCCATATATTCTCTTTCTCTCTCACTATCTATCCCACTTCACTTAGTGTGTCCCCCTTCTCCATATATTCCCCCGGCCTTTCATGAGCCCCCTTCTGCTGTCTTCCATTTTGTTAAGTTAATTCTTCGCTGCAGGCCATTGTGTGTTACCATCAAGACCACCGCCAACATGAAACAAATTAGATAAAATGGCGCATACATCACCCTGTCATCTCTGAGAAAGAAAGATCGAACAAAGAGGGGGCAAAGAGTTCTTTTCTTTGCTTTTTCTTGTAGCCCTTGCTTCCTCCCCCCCCCCCCCCCAAACTCGGCTTTACTCTGCTCCACCCATACCTTATGTATTGATGCGAATATTTGTAGATGAGTTGTAAGGTGGGAACCACTGGCTGGCGTGTCTAGAGCAATACGTGACACGAAAACCACCAGGAGTCTGGCTAACCATGAGTCATTTATTTTGGGGTTCTTTCTCCCCTTTATTATGTGCTTCTCTTCTTTCTTTTTTCCCCCCAGAAATGAAATATATCAAACTGGCTGATCATATCAAAGGATGCCAAGTTCATGTAGCCAACCAGTCAGAGAAAAGTATTACTTAAGATCTTAAAAGGAAATGTCAGTTCTTGTTACAGTCAAGATGGAAAGTGTATTAACGAAGGAGTGGGAGAGAGAGAGGGGGGGGGGGGGGGGGCGGATGGGGGGGGGGTTAAATTATATACAAGAGGGAGCAAAAGGGAAAAGTAGGATAGCAAATAAAGATAAAAAAGAGGAGAGATGAAGTGAGGGTGAAGAGAGAGAGAGAGAGAAAGCCAAGAGAAACACACTACACTACTCTAGATTACATTGCACATATTCATAAAATGATGGCAAAATTGAGGATAAAGTATAGATGAGAACAAAGAGAGAAATAGAGTTGCAGTAGACTCTATCAGTTGTGAAATATTATTTGTAGGGGGCAGTCATGGCCATATGGCATGGGTTGCAAAATGCCAATGAAATTGAAGTATATTATGTATTTGAAAGAGAGATACGAGTGAATTATATAGAGGTATATAAAAAGGATTAGATAATGAAGGAGATAGGTGGATCTGAGTCACAAATGAAGAAAGTTGTTGAATGAAAGTGAAAAAAGATTTAGTAGATAGCGTCATCGCTTACTGATTAGTTTGATTTCTCCAAGAAGCTGCACAGTAGCAGTCAACATTGAATGATTTTCATGTCCATTTCAATGATATTTTAGCAATCCTAGAGATTGTCTTAGCGTGGTTTTTTTTGCAGTCAATTATGTGACCATGCATTGCAAAACCTGTGGATTACCTTCTATTGGTGTTTTTTTTTTTCTTTCCTTGACCGAACTAAATCAAACTCATTATTCACCTCTTTTGAATTTTTTTTTCATCTTTTGAACAGTGAGTATGATGTGTATTCCTGGCTCATAATTCAGGATTTATGGTATTGTTTCAATGTTCTTAACCCGTTATGGACACACTAATTTTGCTGTAACATGCATTTCCCATAGACATCTGCCCGAGTATACTTGGGACTTGTCGTCAATGGGTTAACAATATACCTATATCCAGTAGCTGAAAAATTCCTCTGATTAATGGGCCATCAGACTGAATCTAGTTGCATTACTTAGGAACTTTCCTACGCAAGTAGACATGTGACTCTGTCCACAAAACTTATGATTGGATACCTTAAAAATCAAGATGAGATAAAAACCAATGAAAGAAATTGTGGCACACATTGACATTTATGAAAGAAACATCATTACAGGGGTGCACAATCTTATTGTAGAACAGTGCACTCGAGAAGAAAGTATTTTTCAACAAGGAGTGTATATTTCTGCAATGCAATATGTGCAGCCCAATTCCATCTGTGCTTTATTCTCCTTGATAGATATTTCATAAAGCTCACAAGCCCACATCTTCCCATCGTACTGCGCGTGCTTGTTTTCAACTCGGCAAATAAAACTTGTCTGCCTTTTCCATCTCTGGCGATAACCAAAAAATCAATTCCATTGCTATCAGTTTCCCATTCCAGATGAAGTAGATATTCGAAAAGGAAGGTTTGCAGCAATGCCAGCCGCTTATCGGTAAGCTATTGCCCCATTGCAAAGCTCGAAAAATATTTCTTACTTTACGTTTAGATTTATCCACGGTGCACACATAAAGCCAGACGAATAATCCTTGGCGTATTACATGGACTAAATCAGATGGGTCTATGCTTTGCTTTGTGCATTTCTGGATCAGCTTTTCCACCCCGCCCCATTTGCTTGCGGAAAAATTTTTGCAAGCATTCCCATCTGCCGTCGCCGTATCGGGCTCCGTATGCTGATGTGATTTCGTTATCCCTTCCACCTCGCAGAAATATGATTTGATCAAAAGTCCATTAGATAAGAAGCCACCTGCCATAACCGGGGTATCTTCTTGTCACAACTAATGCTCGATTTCCATCAAGAACGCATTTCAGAGTTGATGGAACGACTCGATTTCCAAACGAGGCAATGGAGAAACAAACTGACTCCGTGCCTCTCTTCTTGCGCTTCTTCTGGTGTACTTACAGAGTGTTCCCCCGTTCCTCCAATTTCCAATTCCGCCATGCATGCTCCCAAATCACACAGTTGTTTCTTCTTCCCCATTGGAGTAGTGATGCTGCCAGTCTGATAATCGAACAACCTGTTATACATCTGAGTGGGCCATCTCCTTGGAACCACTTCACATGGGATATCTACTCTCGATCATGCACATAGTTGTTGTTTTTTTTTTTGTGTGTGTCGTTTTTTCAGGCAGTGAAGATCTAGATACAGATATAATGTATACACTGAACGGCAGGTATTTATTGGATATTATGACTAAAAATGACTGTGATACTGCAACTACTACTCTATGTTTAATTTACTATTGCCATCCCCTTTTCTAGTTTAGTTTTCAACAAAACAGAAATACACAACATCAAGAAAAAAAGATGGCATGTTCCTAATTAGTATTATGTTGTCTTGTGTATGGGAGCACTTATATGACATAATACGTAGCTACACTAAAACAGTGGTTGCAAGATGACTGCAAGACTAACATCTTATTTTTGGAAGTTATTGCAGAAATTACTTGACTTTTCACTTTTAGTTATTTTCATTTGTGCCATGATTTGCTTTTGAAAGGAAACAATTATAAACATAATTTGAGAGGACAGAAATTTGCCCCTAATTGATGGTAACTTAATTACATACCAGTGAATATGTTTTTCACTGGTTATAGATAATGAATTGACAAATCAGAGACTCCTACCGTGATATGATCTTGAAAGAGTAAAAAGGAAATTAAAATGTGTTCTTATCATTGTCCTCATCATCGTTATTATCATCATGATCATTATTACTGCTGTTGTTATTGCTATCATTGTCACCATCACCGTGAATACTTACATCTTGCTTTTTTCATTGTTATTATAAACCATCATCTTTAAAACTCTCATGACCACAGCTCAAAATGTCATTTATACTGTATACAGACATCTATTAAACCCACTGCATCACTCTTTCAAAAGTCTCAATTCCTCTTGAGAAATAATGCAATACGCAAAATTCATCGAATGCCCTAAAGCAGTAACATAAATCATGACTCATGATCTAACACATCAGCCTGATGCATCATTGATAAGTAAGCAGTAAATTGAAGATATAAAGTGAGAACAAGACTACTATTAGATTATAAAGCAGTAGGCAAGTGATCTCATGTACTTCCCTGTGGATTATGTTTGCATCACATTCTATTAAGAGGTATATGCATGAGAATAAGTGTGATGCCCCAATTGCAGATATCCAGTTTAAATTTTACGAACACATGACCTTGTACAAGATGTGATAATGCTGGAACTAAATGAAGTTCAATCTGATGATTGACATCATAATATGAAGTCGAGCTCAAACTTTAATTACGCTCTGCACCATTCTTTAAAGAGCTCCAATATATGCTTACCTTCCACACAAACTTGTTGTTACCTCTAAAAGATACACTGTACACAGTAGGTGATGCCTGTATTCTGCACAATCCCTATAAAGCAGGAATATATTTGATATGGAGAGGTGGTGGGTGTAAGGTAATAATCGAAATAACACTATTTAGCTTTCTATTGTTCACTATATGTAAGCTCGCTATGTAAATTAGATGATTAATAGTCACACTGAAACATAAGCTTTAACTCAGATGTTAGCAAAAGGCAGTGTTATGTTGGGTATGAGATGTGCAACGTTAGTAGCACTTTAATTGCCGATGAAAATGTCTAGGATTATGGGATTCATGGCATGCAGATTACTACACTGATTGCCATAGCATTCATATTACAATGCTGATGATTTATGGAAGTACGCACTCTTCAGCCAACAGCCAATATAACCATTCTGTCTTTGTTGGAAGCACTGTTGTCGGCCAAATTAGATAGAGCCTGAGAACCGGAGGCATTCATTTCATAAAGCTGCCACTTACGTTTAGCTTATATAGCTTGGCAGAATCCTCATTTCTCTTTATCTACACCACATTGTAAGCAAAATATTGTTGACCCATTCTTCTGAATTTGTAGAGAACACAGAAATCTGTGAAAAAGCGCATGCCATTGATTTATGACAGTTTCTATTATGTCGCTGTCAATTACGGGATAATGAATGATGCATTAATCTAAAATCCTTTGTTACTCCTTCAATTCAATTTATATGCTGATGTTGAAAGGACCACAGTCCTATTCTTTGGCCAAACACTGACTTGTTGAATTGGGTCGGCATGTCAAGCGATTTTTGTCTGTCTTTCTCTGTGTGAACTGGGGGGGTTGCAACAGTCTTGCTCCAAGCCATGGGATCACGAAATGGGTGCGCGCCTGTCTGGCGCCACCGCATGGTTCAGAGTGAGCTCCCGGCCGGGTGCATCTTCTGACACATTAAAGATGCACGTCCTTTTATCGGGTTCAATACCAGTTGCATAAATACAAGACCCTCCCCACAGTTTTTTAGGGAAATGTTTGCCCTCCCTCCTCTTTGTAATTCCATTAGTAGTCAAAGCTGTATTCTTACCCCTCCAAAACATGATACAACACACTTCAGTAACTTGACAAGACTTTCAGAAGTACTTATGTAGGCACTATGTACTGCCCATTAGAGGATTTGAAGTTCATTATGTTTGGGAAATCAAGGGGATGGGTTGTAGAAAGAGTAGGACCAACCTGAGGTCGCTCGATGGAATCCACCTGTTCAGTATTTTCTCCTCTCTCTCTGTCACTGGAAAAAAGAAAAGAAAACAAGATTGACAGTGATGCTATCTCATTCACCTGTCTTTGTGGTCATTTATTCCCTGCTTAAACATTAAATGAACCATCGCTGAACAGAAAATCAGATACCACTTTATTAATGCAGGATGATTGATGGTAACCAAGATGATGAAAATCAAAAAAAAATCAAAAAAAATCAAAAAAAAGAAAAAAGAAAAAGATGATGACAGCATTAGATAGAAATGTCATGGAAGATTTTTTTGAGATCTGACGTGGGAAAAGATGTTGCTCATTGTGACAAAGATATATACCTGTATATCTTGCAGTATAATAAGCAGTATTTTAGATTAATCAGTGACTTTTTTAATGCCTCATTTCACTTGTATAGTTGGGGATGTAAGAGCAACTGAAGGGAGACCACCTTCAGATTTCCTCACATTGGAGGAAAAAGTAAAATAAACCATTATGTTACAAAATTTATTACAAGTTTCAATTGCTTCACTATGTAGGGCCATATATCAAACAATCGGAACAATTACCATAAAGTCAAGGTTTTTTTTTTCATAACTCTATGTGAAAGAGTTTTGCAACAAATTGTTACATTTTTGTGTTATTTTCTTCAAGAAAGGAATGACTCACTATCAGGATTGTATCAGCCTTCTACGGTATCAGAAAAAGACATCAGATATTTCAAGACATTCTACAAATTTACACACACAAATCATTTTGCGCTACTGTACCATCTATTGTCCATAATGTTCAAATGTCGAAGAAAAAAAAGGATTATCTGAATTTGAAATAAAAAGTTCTGATTCCAGTTGCCCAAAATGCTTTCATTTATCCTTTGATGAAATTTCACGACTTTCTCATCTCCATGTACATAGTTTCTGTTGAAATGCCAACACCATTCCTCTAAGAGTTTGCCACAGGAGGGTTTGATTGGTCATAAACAAAATTGTGATTTCTGTGCACACTTATCCAGTGCACGAGGATATGCATGTTACTTGCATGCACTACATGCATTGCATTGAATATTGTTAAATGGGAACGAGGAGATAGGGTGCGGCCCTATAACCGTAACGGGTATAGCTGTACACCGTGTCTCCGTAAAGAGCCTTGCATCTTTGAACCGGGTTGCGTGAAATTGCACCAGTGGGCAAATTTGACCCATGATAATTGATTGATTACAGCTATATAGCTGTATATGTTTGCGCAGATTAGATCATACTTGTCAACACATTTAAGTGACTGATTGAATTTAGATTTGTAGATTAAAAAAGGCTGCAAATAAAGACTAGCATGTGGGAGGATGACTTCATACCATATTCTCTGCCCACCCTAATGGTGTGCCTGAGGGATGAGCTGCATTATCAAACAGATCAGATTTTCGTTTTGGAATATACATCACCTAGGATGATGAAGGGAGTGGATAAATCTTGTTAGTCTTTTATGCCAGACTCAAAGGTGCTTTCAGCTTTAGCAGCCTATTCAGCATATCTGTTATACTTACATGTCTGTAGGTTTGATTTTTTTTTTTTTTTGTAAGTGTTTTACTGAAGGAGATTATGATCTAGTGCTATGCAAGCTAGGTGCATCTGTTTGGGAAAATTTGAAGCAATGAGCTTTATTCATTAAGGTCCAGGCTGATTTGGAGGTCACAATAGCGCTCAGATCATGCAGAGTTCAAACGAAATTATCCCCCCCCCCAAAAAAAAAAAAAAAAAAAATATACAGCTCACTTTCCCTTTAATTCTGATCCCCCTCCCCACCACCACCACCTGTAGTTTGCACTTTTAGCGCTCGGCAGGTGTCGAACCCCAGTCCCTTATCCCTCCCCGCGACCGTACATGATTGACATTTCCGGGATAAAGAATCTAACCCTATACACACATTCAAATTCCTTACAATAATTAAAGCAAACAGCTCTCTTCACAAAAAGAAAGAAAGAAAGAAAAAAAAAAAGAAGAAAGAAAGAATATGATGGAGAAAAAAAAAAGGTAAGCAGAGAGAGCCTCCCCTTTATTTTCTCCTCGACCGTTTCCATAGAGGGCGAATGTGCTTTGTGGGAGAATGAGCTTTGTGGGAGAATGAGTGAGTCAAGGAGCTATTATGATGGGCCCTCATGTTCTAGCTCGAGGGGAGAATGAACCCTAATTACAAAAAATTGCCCGCGATGAAGAAAGGGTGACGTCCTTATTAGCACCGAAGCAATGTATAAACAGAATCGTTTCCCCGTTTGTACCGGGTCGGTGGAGAAAGTGAAATGTTGATTTTGCATGGGTAATCGCAGAAATGCAAGGGGCAGCCTAAAGGAGAAGGGATTTTTATTTGGAGGTGAAATGTTAGCTGGAGGGAAGGTTGGCCGGTCATGTTAATAAAACTCTTTCCAAGCCTCACCAATTTCGATTTGAAACGATTTCCATGAGATACAGGGTAGCGCCAAGTTTCAGCATGAGATCATCAGCATGCAGTGAGATTTTTTTTTTTTTTTTCGGTTGAGAATGATAAGGGCATTTAGTTGCCACTAAACCCATAGTGTTCTAGACAACGTAACATCCTTCTCATTCTCAACAGACGTTTTGTTCTCATAATGTTCCACCGTTGTATTTCAGTATTGAAAGATATGTCTCATTTACATCATACCTGATCAGGTCTGTATAATTTGATCACAAGCGAGGAAAGGTAGTGTTGAATAGCGAATTCCATTCTGTGCTATGATATACTGTAAAACATGATATATTCGCGTCATGAATTTTTCGCGAATTGGAGCCGATGGCCTTTTTTGCGGCATGAAATTTTCGCGAACTGCCACTGGTATTCAATGCATATAGTGTAGACAAGAACTTTCGAGTGCATTTTAATTTCGCGAATCTTCGCGCTCGCGAAATTCGCAAAATTAAAATGCACGCGAACATTCCTCGTTTTACAGTACCGTACATATAAGTGTATAAAACATCGTGCTTGTTGAGATATGGCTGATTTATGGTTTTAGTTTCTGTGCATCACCATTACTTTGGATTGGGAATGTAGACCAACTTAATTTTTTACATTTGTGTTATTACCATCAGCATGAGATAAAATGGAGAAGTAAGAGTAAATGAATGAAGTACATACAACATCTGTCACTTCAGTGGAGATACAATGCTCACAACATGTAACTTAAGTTCAAAGGTATATTTCACTTTTTCCATCTAGCTCAGAATATGTGGAAAAAATTATGAACATTTCATAATAGCTACATTTTCATAAACATCCAGTTACCTTATATAATCATCTATGCCAGCTTCCTACAAGTTGTAAATCAACCAAGAAGCAAGAGCACCAACATAATCTTCATAGTTCTGTATTATATGCATGCACATACACATGAATTTCTGGTGTGGGAAATCAAATTTTGATAAAAATGACATGGAGAAAACACTAGATCACAATTCATATTCAATATCAACATGTGACACGATATGCATCGGGTCATATAGAAAGCGCACTGTGGATGAATTAAACCAATATCAAACTGCTACCTGACTCATCTGGGTGCATGACATATTGTATAAAGAGAACACAGAGTTGATAAATCAAGAGGAAATTACAACCCCAACAATGTGTACTATTTGATAAAAATCTCATTGCAGTGCAAGGAACGAGTCAACAGAAGTACAGAATTATCATGATTTTCTGAGCTGAACAGTGCCCATTTTATGACAGCCATTGGGCTAATCATCATGATTGTCAGTGTTTACCTGTATATCTCTTTTTTTTTTTTTTTTTTTTTTTTTTTACACAACCACATGATATGGGAATGCGTGACCAAGTTCAGGCAAGAGTTATCTTTCCATCGTAAAGCTGTATTCAGATTTGTTCTAAGATATGCCGCCCTCAAGCTGTCACAAGATGAATCCAGCACAGACCACGGACTATCATATTGAGTTTGTGACACTAATAATAATATTTCACAGATGTGACAATTTAATCCTTTTGTGTGTGGATTTTGCCATGCCCTCTGTATTATCTACATGAAAGGCAGCCATACTCAGTGTCTTAGTTTTAGCACAAAGTTTTGCTAGTGAAGTAATTTTTGTGCTTTGTTTAGTGATTTTTTCTTTGTCATCACAACCGTGATCCCATAAATGTTACAGGTGGATATTGATGCTGATCTTTGCTTCTCTAAGTGATGAGGATAGGGCTTAGATTATCACTTTTCTTTACTGTGTCAAAGCTTGAATGATCAATCCCTTTAAGCATGCATGCTGGAAGAATTGAGCAATCCGGCCAGTGAAGGGTTATTACAGGTTGTTAGCCCCTGCACCGTGTGCAATTAGAGGTCAAAACCCACAAAAAGCCAGGGTGTGTGTGGACGTGCCTAGAGTCCAGGATCATGTAGCATGGGCGTGTACCTTCCATAGCGACCACCGCAACCAAAGACCTGCCAAACTTGTGCCTGATTTTGGTCAGTGAACTTATTAAAAAAAAAGAAGAAATATTCTTCTTATTCTAACAAAACTCAAAAAAAGTATTTCATTAAATTTACTACTTTTTACAACTTTGTCATATTGTGTCAATTTTGAGATATCATTTTTTTTTGGATTGAAATCCTCTTTTCTTCTCGTGAATGCCAAATTCATAAGAATCTGCATTCAACATTAATATCTATTTTCATTCTGTTTCTTCTCTACAGATACGATGTTCCTTTCAAAGACACCCCAGCAAACAACATTACCCCTTTCATAAACTCATCCTCCTATTATCCGCATAAGAATAATGCGGACAATTCAATAAAAAATGCGTTCACAAACTCTGAAAATAATCCGCATTATTTTTACGAGCGCCCGTCCTGAAAAAGGCGGATAATCGTCATGGTGACTGCACACGTCCCTCCTGCGGGAAAGACAGGTGACGTTTGACCGCACCCCGGCAATTATCCGCATTATTTGGGTTTGCGTTCATAAACTCAAAATCTGGTCCCGATGCTGCTATTATGCGGATAATAGAAGGGTCGAAATAATGCGCATTATTCTTTCCCCGCTCCGATTTTACGACCAAATGTTGCGGATATTATCCGCATTATTGAGTTTATGAAAGGGGTGTTACTGGATGGACATCTATCACAACCTGTATGTAAGAACATTTTTGATGTGATGGAAAAAAAAAGATGGAAAACATACATGTGATTTGTTTGATCATGCCTGTGTAGAGGAAAGTGCTACGAAATCTTAACCAAGAGGGTTCATTCTGGCACAAGGTGTTTTGCCCACACTGTCCCTCTTGACCCAGGTGCAAACTTCCTGATAGCACTTCTTGAGAAGAGGGATGATGCTGTTGAAGAGTCTACAACATGTCTCCACGGTGGATAAGACAATATTCTTGTGCCCTTTTTTTTAACTATTAATGTAAAAAAAGTGCATTGCTTTTACAATTTACACATGTCAAAAAGGAGAGTATGTCCCCGAATGCCACTTGCAGCAACTATTACAAATACATATTCCTTCCTTTTGCAAGGTCAAGCTGCTGGGATGCTTGCATTCACAGAAAAATCAATAAATGAAAAAAAAAATCATGCCTTCTTTAAATAGTCTCAAAACTTTCCTTTTGTGTCTGATTTTTGATTAACCTTCTCACAGACTTTTCTCATATTTCATCTGAGTGCTCATCAAAATGCTGACAGACTGCTGGGACCACCACTTTGTCACTTCCAGCAATAGTATGTACACTCATCATCATGTCTACCTTCTGATCTAAGGCAACAGTTAACCATTATTTGTTTTATAAGATCCTCATAATGTTTTCCAGAATGTAGTATGAAATGCTACTGACCTCTAAAGTTTGATGTTTCCACAAAACAGTGATATTGGTCACATATGCAAATGAGATGATATCATTGCCTCACCTCTCTGTCCCATCCTTTTTCTTTTTTTTTTTTTTTACAGAAATAGTATAAAAATACAGTCTTCAAATCATATACATACATGTATGTTACATTAGCTCAAGCCATAAAACCCATTTCTATGTTATTACATCTTCACAATAATTTTATGCAAAGGGTGCCATTTACCATTTTTATTTCAAGAGAGAAATTTAAGGAAGAATGTACTTAATGTATTTGTCTTGAGAAAGTTTGTGTGGTAGCAGAATAATTACCCTTTCCTATCTGCATATTATGTGACTGTCACCAATATCTGTAATTCCAAAACTGTGCAATAACTTATTTCGTTCTTTAAAACAACAACAATATCCAAACTTTCACATTTTTGTTCAAGCAGTATTGAAAATTCTACTGTTTTGTTTTGTTTTGTTTTTTGTCTTACTCAATCTATTGATGTCAACTTGGAGTGCAGAATAGCACTGCTCTTTAAACTCTCCAGTTTAAAACACTTCCAATTATCCATGCAACCATTATATGGATGGAATTCAATGGCATATCTGTTTTCAACTGCCCCTTAGTTAGCCACAGGCAGTCATTGTGCACTAGGTCCAGTACAATGCACTCTTACCCATGACCTATGGGGCCCTTTTCAATTTAGCACCAACAGCCTGATATGCACTTCTTAGGGGCTTCAGAATGTCAACAAACCTCGTACTATGATGTTTTTAGGATCTGAAGTGTCACTTTAGAAGAAAATTCCAGTATCAAGTCAGATATTTACAGATTTTTAGGCAACCATTTTAAAAGGGAGTGGTAGTTTGAAGTGATGATTGCCGTAAACAAGGCAAGCATGCACTTTTCACCTGCTTCAATTGGGAATGTTGCAGAAACAGAGAACCCTATGTCACCCTCGGATTCAGAAAATGATGAAAGACAAGAATGTAGCCATGGCATGTGAAGTGAGAGAAAGATGGAACGTGACAGGCCATCTACTAATAAGAGAGAAAGTAAGATTAAGAGGCAAGTTTTTCACCTGTGTCACTTGCACATTACAACGTGACAGAAAACCAAAATAGAACAGGGTGCCATCAGATTAAAAGGATGGTGTATAGACTCGGATCCTTTTGGGATGAGTGATGGGTTTGCCTGTGAGATGCTCGGACGGGAGATGCAGAACGATCCTGATATTTGCTCCCCCAGTTGGTCCCGCATCAGTCACGGGAACGAGAAGTAAGATAGACGTGGCTAAATGATCTCTCCTCCCATCCCCCCTCCATCCCCATCCCCCTCTTACCACTCTTCTTTCAGACTCTCATTTTCGGACCTGTTTACCAAGCAATCAGCACGGCCAAATCCTCCCTCGGCCCCTGCCTCCTGCCCCACTCCAAATCCCCTAATCAAATTTGTAGAGATTGGGGATATAGCATTACATTCCTCCCCTCAAATGATGACTCCGTACTCTCTTCCGCCCTCCTCCGGCCAGAACTTCATGTCACAAGATCCTCCACGGCATTATCTCCGACCGACCGATCGACCTGTCCAAGTTCTCTATGATGCCGTTATCCCCAATCTCCACACCCAGCGAAACCAGCCTCCTGAGGGTAGCTACGTTTACATCAACAGGTACATCATTGTGTTTTGATGTTTCCCACTTAATGTGTATCAGATACTGTCATCATCTCGCAGAATGCAATGCACTTTTTGTCAGAAATATTTAGCGCAAGAACTTTGTAGCCAACATCATTTTAGAGTTGGTAGCTGCATCTTAATCCCTTCCCTTGCAATACTCATTATGAGTTCGAATCTTTAAAAGTCTTCAGATAGCAATTTTTTTTTTTTTTTTTTTTTTTTTTTAGGGGTCATACCTTTGCAGTATGTTCTTCAAATTCAAAATGAAATGTAGTATAACATGTTTTTTCTTGTCACACCATAGTGTTATATTGTTGACATCAACATTCTTGCATTATTTTCCAAATGAATTTGTATGTTACCATGGAGAATATAATGATCAGATTAGAAGACAAAAAAAAAGAGCCAATCAAGATGGATTTGGCCGACTTGAAGGATCAAAAACAATTTAACTTTTCTGTAGAACACAGCTGTCAAGATACCTGCAATTATTCTTTGCAATAGTAACTTCATTTTTTTCAGTGACTTTAAATGCTTGAAGCTAATTGGTTGTCTCCTGGTTGTTGCCATAGTAACTGTTGACTGACATGCAAATGAAATCTTCATGATAATGTATCCCCTGTCTTCCTTCACAAGATATCAATTAAAAACTTTGCTTTTTCTCTTTTGGTTTAGTGAAGACGTTATAATATTGTTTGTATTTATTTTAGTAAGATAGAGCAATCAACATTATCAACAGAAACAAATCACTGCTAATCAAGTTGTCTGTGGTGTTTCCCACAAGGTATACATGGTATAGTAGCTCAACTATTCAACAATTTAGTACACACACAAAAATATATAAGTTTTCCAAAAAGAAATCAGTTCTGATATTGCTCTTTAATTGTTATTAATTGCATGTCCAAGTATCATTGCTATGCTTTTTTGTTGTTGTTTTGTTTACATTTCACAGTATCAATGATGTTTATATACATTATCATTTGTCTCCAATATTTTGCTTAACTTGTGATCATTATGTTAATTAGGTAATTATGTTAATTAGATAATTATTTAACAATAAAGAGATTATTTGACAAACATTTCAGCTTTGTTAAACCATCTGTATAGGTTAGTTTTGTTTAAATTTGTTAAAGGTTGTTACTTTTAATGTTTGTTCTATCTTGTGTGCGTGTGTGCATGTGTGGAATTGCTGAAAAACAGGTAAAGTTTTTGCCCATGTTTAGGTCAATCAAACAAACAAAAACCAACAAAATGTGGGAAAAATGACTTCATACTGTCAGTGTTATGTGACTTACAATTGAAGGGGTCGGTGCAATATAGTGCTAACCCACACAATAGTCATTTTGAGATAATCGCTGTTGAATGTTTGGAAAGTCCATACATTGTACATTAACAAAACATGAATGCATGCATTTTTTACCATCTTATTGGTTGAATTCAAATATGATATTTTCACGGAGGTTAGAGTGAAGGATAAGGATTAAGAAAATGCATGTAACTCAGTTTTGACAAAAGTGTGGGTTAGCACTATATTGCACCGACCTCTTGAATTCATTATCATAGCAAAAGCTTTGAAATGGACCTAACCGGGACTAGCTATACTATTATGTTAAAACCTTACCTTGGCTGTAATATCATGTGATGGACAACCTTTTCATTTTTTTTTCCTGAGTGGGTGGTAATAAAATAATGCATTATATTCATCATTCAAGACAATACAAATTGATAACATCAAAATGGATTTGAAAACAACTTGAATGAAGGAATGGTATTTTTTTTATCACAATTTCCTGACTATAAATATAGAATATGATTTGTATTATTAAGCATGAAACCACATGTTTTAATAGTAAGTCTGGCATGTTATGATTTACAATGTATTCCAGAGTTTAGCCCTCCAGAAGATTTTTTTTTTTTCATATTTTCATACAGTAAATATTCAATCTGAATAATAAATTACTCATATCTCCTTATCCCATTATTTTCTGTTCTCTTCCGATGCAAAGACAGCCAGGGAATTAAGTGAATTTCATCAATTTTAAATGACTCTCCTGCATATATGATTTCTCATGCAAAATGCAATCAACCAGCTCTGCCTTCTCATCTTCCTGTTTTGATCTCCAATCTTGATTATTCTAATTTCAAATTATCCTCTTAAAAACGACAAAGATAGGATCTTTTTGACTATGCACTATCAATGTAATCTACTCGAATTATCTTTTTTTTTTCTAATTATTAGAAAAAAAGCAGAATCAAATAGGAAAGAATACATGTTAATTCTTAGGATGCACCACAACAAAAAGAGAAAGAAATGTAGCAATATCTACTCTGGCGATATAGCTAATGACTGTCATGAAGATTAAAATTATTTGAATAGGGATATGCTACATATATACCTGGAAACATGCATCATAAAAACAAACACAAGAGATAATTATAGTGTGAATTATAACATGTGCACCTGCCATGTGCACACATGGATACCAGCACACACACACACACACACACACACACACACACACACTAAAAAGAATTATAAAGGAAAGAGTAAAAGCTGTCTTTTGCATCATCTAAGGTACAGTAGTTATGTACCCCAATTTGAACATATTCGATTGTTCACTAAGGACTTGTTATTTGATTATGCTTTTTTAGTTTCTTTTTATTGTAATTTCAGACTTATTTTGGATCTTGTTCTGTTTTTGGGGCAAAATAACTCTATGCTTTAATGATTTTATACTACATCTACTTTTGTCTCACCTTTGTAGAGGAAGCGAGACATATAAAGGCGTCACTTTTCCGTCTTCATCGTTGGTGGCGTTGCCACCAATTTGGTGTACTCTCAATAACTTTCCAGAGCTTTAAAGCTAGACCACCAATTTTGCACCACAGGTACATTACCTACAGATGCCAGGTTAATTTGAATAAAGATGAAGTCCGGTAGGATCAAAGGTCAAAGGGTCAATGAACTTTACCTGATAAGCACTGTACTATGTAGTAATGTGGTGTACTCTCAATACTTTCCAGGGCTTTAAGCTATGATGACCATGAAACTCACACAATGGGTACATCACCTAAAGATGCCAGTAAAGTTTGAATATTGGTGAAGTCAAACAAGGTCAAAGGTCAAAAGGTCAATGACTACCTGAAAAATACTATACTCACTATATTGTGATGTACTCTCAATAACTTTCCACAAGTTTGGGTTATGACCATGGAATAGGTATTCAGTAGACCTAAAGATGACGGTCAAGTTTGATTATGTGTCAGGTCTGACAGTGTCAAAGGTCAAAAGGTCAGCTTCTTCAGCTTCTTCAGATCTTTATGACATTCCCTTACTTGCAAACTGTATCACATTACCAAACAATAAACTAATTGTGATATGCAGGCGAGACATCGCTTGGCGTTCGCCTTGTAGTATCGCTTTTTACCCATCTTAATGATGAGCTCATTGATTTTAAGTGTATGCTGTTTTCGTCTGTAACGAAGAATTAACAAACCAGTCTGGATGTGATTAAAAAAAAAATCATAATCCTGTTTTCGTTTTCAGGCATTAAATGTCAAACTTGATATGCGGTTGCAGCAGTCACAATCAAATGCTCTCTGTTTACTTGATATCTTGCAAGAAGGACAACACAAGAGGCAAAAGACGAACGCAATCACACCCAAGATGAAATGTGGCGATAAAGTGTGATAGTATCTGCAGGTGTGATAATGTAGTGTCTGATGTTGAGGGTGTCTGTGTTTTTGTGTGTGCGTATGTGTGTTGTTTTGTGTGTGTGTGTGCGTATGTGTGTGTGTGTGTTTTGTGTTTTCTGTCTGATTTGATATGCGTGAGACGGGAGACCGCGGACCCCAAATATAGTGCGGATTGTGTCCCAGAAGCCACTTTAATCCCCCCAGCGGGAGCAGCTGAGATGCGGAATGAAATTCGGAGCACATGTTTGCACTTGTAAATACGGCGCCGGATCCAAGGCCGAGGCAGATGTGAGGAGGGATGGGCGAGGACGGAGAAGATGAAGGGGGTACAGGAGGAATTTGACGAAAAGAGGGGATTATTGTAATGCGTTGGATGGGATGGGATGTGATAGGATGGGGAATGGGGGGGGGGAGGGATAGGAGGAGATGGTTATATGTTACTGTTAAAGTTAGCGGAAAATTAATATTATGCAAATTTTACATACCTGACTTAATAGGAAAAGAGGGCGGGGCAGGAATGATCAGGGCCAGGATCGGATCGAAATAAGATTATTAGGAGAAGATAATTGAATACCTGAATATAAGATCGACCCCAAGTCCAACTTTGGCTATTGCCTTTGGAACCATTTACGAGGTCATGCAAATACAGATAATCATTCAAGTGACTGTTTTATATTCAAATAAGTGACTGTTTTATATTCAAATTTGTATGAATATAACATCCCAATAACTGAAAACACTAAAAGAAGTAGGAAGTTATTCATTTCTATTTTTCCTTAATTTTCTTTAATGGACTTGGGTCGTTATTCAGGTGTTCAATTAATGACTTCTCCGCGCGTGGACTTTGGAAGGCGAAACCCCAGAGGTGGACTCTTCAGTACTGGAATAATATTCCTTTGGAGTATCCTGTCATTATGATTACATAAGTTTATTGAAACCAGGGAGGTGTTGAAACCCAGGTGACGAGAGACGGTATGGTAAGAAGTCTGTAAAGCATTTTGTCAGAGGATATATACACGCATTGAGAGGAATCGAACCCGGGACTTACTGTCACAGAGTTCAGATCTTTGACCACGACACCACTGTGTTCTCCAAAGGAAGATGACATGGAATCAACGAGGCGAATAGCTGTAGAAGGAAAAATCATTAAGAGGTGAATTAAACGGATGGAGATGAAGGAGGAAACAAACACGTACCCAAACGGTATCTGGCCTTACGACGGAACTTTACGATGGAACCTCACGACGGAGCAAATCGGAAATCGGAAAATACTCGGAAAGAGACACGAACTTATAAATTCCAGTAAATTATTATGATATCTCTATCTGAAAGCCGGAAAATTATCATTTGGTCACAAAACTTAGATTTCTCGTAGAGTATTTCTTATTTCATTCACATAGAACTTCTCAACCGTGAGAAAGAACATTACCTTTTAGACAACTGTAAAAGGACCAAAGTAAGGTTTCTGAAGACTTGAAGATGCTTTGAATATTTCTTCTTGAGTAAGTTATTTGTAATTGTATTCTGTTTTTATCTTATGAAGATAGCTTTTAAACGATGGTATAAAGTAGAAATGAAATTTCACGAAGAAAATGCCTCTGTATATAAAATCATGGGGTTGGCACCTTTCCACCTTTCCACCCAACTCAGATACGTTCATAGAGTTTCCTTTAATTGGATTTCTAAAAACTTAGCTAGGAACAATATCATAAATCTCCTCTTGCCATATTGGACAATCTGACATACGTGATATGCCATGATTACCCGTGTATCAAACAATATTGTCGTATGCTTGTTTATATAGTAAATAACAGAAATGACTGTCTTTTGACTGACTTTTTTTTCAAATAATATTTATTCACTTCCATTCAAGTAATACCAGAAACATCAGTTCACTTTGGCATTACTGTACAAGATAACAGAATAATTCCTTCAATAAAGGTAATAATTGGGATATACATTTTCATTTTTAATATAACAAGTAAAGTGCCAACAGTACAACAATTACCGAAGGAATAGAAGAATGTTGTTAAGTATATATATATATATATATATATATATATATATATATATATATATATATATATGTATATATATATATATATATATAGAATAAGGCACATCTCCCAAGACAATTCTCCCTAGCTATAACCATGTACTACTATAAACTACCCCAAAACATGAAAAAAAAAACCCTCCATATTCCCATCTCTCCTCCACTTTGAAATCCCCGAGACATCTGCCCTTCTTCAAGCCCCCTTTAGTTCCCAGTAAAAAAAAACAACAACAACAGCAGCAACAAAAACAACAACAAAAACAATCAAACACACACGCACTCACAAAAGGTAAAGCTAGAGTATGTCAAGGCAAATATGATATTTTTCTTTTGTAGAACATTATCCTAAAAGCGTGATGGGTTATTGGGAATGAAAATCCACATTTTAGAAGAATATAAGAAGAGTTTTATTGCAAAATGAGCTAAGCACCGTTTTTATACATTTCGATGTAAGTCCACCATCAGATGGGGCAAAATCAGGCCTTTCCAGTAATACCTCACTTGTGACATAACAAAGAAACATTCTAGAAGTTATGATTAAAAATATCTTGTACTTTCTCATTATTTCTTTGTTTTGTAGCAGCTTTAATCACAAAATATCTCTCAACAAGCATGGAGTTAGCTCGCTTTGCGATAAAACTCTTCATTCGGTAAAGCAATATTATTCATAAATCTCACGCCTTTGGGAGGGCACCTTAATGTTTGAATTTGCTAAGTCGGTAGTGACAAAAATGGTATATTCAGCTTTGATATTCACCAACTATAACGTATCGCATATGGGATCATCACGCGTTGCGGAGAAAACAAATCAAGGAAGCATAAAATCAATCGAAGATTCTAAAAAAAAATCACAAAAAGATCAAACAAACACGCTCAAATAAACAAACACACAGGCAAATGACGACAAAGGCACAGAAAAGGGGAGTTCGAAAAAAAAATGTTGGAATTTCATGCATTAATTCCCATTTTATAGAATCCGTGGCGTCGTATCCGTATTTAGAGTATTAGCCTTCACACTCGACACCCCTAACCATCAGTCTTCTCATTTTTTTTTTCTTTCGATTTTTTAATCTCGACCCAGTTCTTCGCGCGAACACATCAAATCTTTCTTGCGGCAAGGAAGTAAACACGGGAGAAAACAAGCACCTCGAAATGTCAAATTGTCTTGCGCTTTCGCACCTCGCTGAAATCTGTCACTAACTTAATAAGTCACCGTGCTATTTGATGTTCCAGAAGATTTCAAGAAGAGAAAGAGAAGGAGGAAGAGGCGAGGGAGGGCGGAGAAAACATCTGAAAAACGAGGGAGCAATTTCACGACTGAAGTGAATTGCGGGAGGCATTCCCCTCCCCCCCCCCCCCTCCATTCCCATCCTCCACACCATCTCGGGAAGATTACCTGTGTCTTTTAACCCATAAACTACGAACTCGCTTTCTTATCTAAGACAAATGCATTCTTTCCCTTTCAAGTAGCAAGTATATTGTATCAGTAACGGTTAAATACCCGATATCGGCTGAAGTTACTATGCTCATTATAGTTGAGGCGAGTTCATATCGGATTGACAAAGGAAAAACTAAAATCATAAAGATTCCTTGCATCAATTGACCTCTTACATGGATTGAAGTCATCTTAAGTATTCATTTATCTGCGATGAACCCATTAATGGTTGACGTATTTTTCACTTGGAAAGAAGTCGTGAAATAATTATATTTAAAGCAAGAATTTGCAGTAAATTGTAGGCCTATCCTTCAGCATTTCATTAGTCTTCTCGTCGCACTCTCTTGATAAGGTCGAGGAAACATTTCTGATTACGTGATGCTACTTCCAGACACCTCTCACAATTCACAATGATAATCTTTGAAAGATACGTCGTTAGAATAAAAATATATATACAGTTAATTCTCTCATTCTCGTTGAAAATTGTAACATTCGCAAATTTATGATTTTTTTTTTTCATTTTTCCATCTGACAAGATGGCTGGACAGCCCGTATTCAGCGAGGCTGCACGAGCTGGTCATCCATGAGGACCAAGGGCTTGTACTTGTGGTTGCAGGTGCTTGGAACGGACCACTTCACTGAGTTATACACCCTGCTCTTTGCGGTGAATAAATGAAGCGGGTTCTTTTACCTACTTTGGTTGGGGCTCTCTCACATAGACACGGGACATCCATTTAAAGTCCTAAAGAGGGACAGAGTGTTTTGCCTCTTCCTAGAGAAGGGGAGAGGTGTGATTACACATAACATTGCTCAGTATAAGAGTCACTGGGCTTCGAACCAGTGCCTGAACCCAAGCCATTCGATTGAAAGTCAGATGCTTTGCGGATTGAGCCACCTATAGCCGCCTCCATCTTAGCAAGTTCTATTTACGTCAGAGAATGACTTGTCATTATCATGGTTCAATGGAATTGTTTCCAAAAATCTCATCATAGTGCCACTCCCCCAAAAGGGGGGGGGGGGGGCAAGAGAAAGAAGTCTCAACAGCAATGATAACTTTTATAAGTTTTAAAGTCCTTTCGGTGTGGCACAAATCAGAGTTTCAACGGTGATAGTTCACATAGTAAATGTGGGGATGGAGACGGGGGGGGGGGGGGGAAGAATTTGTAGTTAGAGAACCGAAAGTGGTAACAAGCCAAGGTAGAAAGTTAAATGGGGTATGGGAAAACGACTTCTTGCGCGGATTACAAAAATACAGACCATGAAAAGAAGAGGGATCGATTAAATCCGGGTCGGACCTACCAAAAGTATGATAACGGAATGGGTCTAATGAAAACGAGGCACTATAATCTCGGCTGCAGGCTCAATCACGACGAGAATGCCTACCAATAATTTCCTCTTGCCGTGAAACTAAATCCCCCGAAATGGCCAATATTTGCATGCGGATTGATGCTATTTACCGCGCAGAAATTGGACGTATTTGCGCGGTAATTACAGGCTCCGCTGGATTACAATGCAAATATTGCATATTAAATATACATGTGGTATTATGGACGGGCTGCGCGCATGAGCGTGCGTTCAACTGCCTAATTAGTGTAGGCGCATGCTCCATTTATCTACGACGAATGCCCGCTATTTCGGGGCAAGAACGTGAGAGACCTTTAAAGACGTGATCGATGTTTGGGCAACTCATTCCGCCCGTTATTCTTTCTGAGTTGAGGAAAGTGAGCAGGAACTGGAGAGAAAGCCACACTTTGCCAGACGAATCACCAACTATATTTTTATGTTATCTTAGAAGTCGGAGATTGACGGACAGCAGTTATCGATGTTAAAAGAAAACGCATATAACACTGAAAACACGCGTTCACACATCTTCTCTGTTTGCTCTATACAGTCCGTCATCTCTCTTCTTCCCGTGAATAAAACAAAATACATTGTATGGTCTTCTTATGACTATACATGACTAGATAATTTATGTTCGGAATAGAGCATCTAGTTCTTGTTATAGGCATGAAAAGAAATCAGATATTCAACTGAACGAGAAGCAAAAAATATTTTAGTCATTAAATACTAAGCAATTTGAGAAATTCATGGTAATCATAACAAAAACAGAAAAAGCAAAAGAAAAGGTTTTTGCGATTTCTTTCACTTTCACTCCTGACATCGTATAGTTATTTCATACCAATCAGTTTGATTACAGGTGCTTAGGCGGTCAGCGTTTGTAATTAGGCCTACGTGTTGTTGTTGTTTCCTTGGACAATTTTCAGATTGCTTACAGGAACCCGTGTATGGTATTGTGTCCTAGCGGTGCGCCATTTTATAATCCTCTCAATTTAAAAGATAATCCTAAAGGATCAGCTTATAGAATTTCATTTTGGTTAGAATAAACGATTATTTCATTATTATCCTCAAATGCAACAGTCAACAGTCGTTGGTTTTAATGATGATTTTACGCTAACAAGCGATAAAAATGGCAAAATATCGCCCACCCAGCAATCCACCACTGAGAGATTTTTTTTTTTTTATTATTATTATTGTAATTCGTCCACGCAGACACGGATATTTTATTGTGTTATACACATGCATGTGCACGTCTGTCGGTCTGTGTGACTGTAAGACCGTGAAGAAGAAGAAAAAAGTACGCTTCGATTAAATTTCTATTCTTTCCTTGCTTTGTTTTCTTTTTCATTCTGGTATATATTATAGTTGTTATTTGGTTATCCCCTTTTCACTTGATCAGTCTTTTTCAGCTCATCTGGTGTCATTGATGGCATTCCTTTTATCGTGCTCTTTTCAGACTGTCTGTAAATATTCCTGCAGTCTTCTCTTAGCGTTTCAATACCGCCGAAGCCAAGCATATTCCAAGCTAATCTGAAAGACATATACTGAATGAGAAAGCTTATTTGTGACGGTCGTTTGAAAGCGGAGGAGGGGATCAGACATGGAAAACCCTTTGCTGAAAATGAACTCTAAAACAGACTTTTTTCTGCTTCAAAATAGTAACTATCGTTCAGTAAGGTTCCATCTTGTGGCTGTATTGAAATTTTGTGGATACCAAGGTCCCGACGTCAAGGATCGAATTCCCGTTCTTTCTCAACGTTGTTTCGCTGTCCACGCCCCCCCCCCCCCCCTCCCCCGCGCCCCCAATTCCCTCCGGCTAGAATGGTTCCATGCCCGGTCGCCTTGACATTTCGCGCCTTTCCTCGATGGCTGGGCAATAATGAGGAATGACCATGACAGAAGCTGAAAAATGCGTCAGAATTCGACGAACTGTCAAACAAGCGAAGACACGCCTTGTTTAGGACAAGCAGGCGAGAAGGCGACTTTGTTCGAGTTCAAGAAGGCGCCAAATCGCCCTGTCGAATTCCTTCAATCGTCTTTTCTCTGTACTTTGAATCTCCTTTCTTTCTAATCGAGTATAAGAAGGTCCTCGTTGGGCAGCCCTTGTGTTTCGGCCATTCGTTGGTTTGACGAGCTATTAATACAAATTCCCCAAACTATACTTACACACCCTCGTATATGCCAATCTTCAATTTTTGTCGACCATGTGGCTAAGTGTCGGCTCCTTAGCAGCCCTTACTCCTCTGAATGTGCGTTATGATTGCGCAGAATTCTAATTTCCATCTCCGTTTTCATTATCTTGAAAATATAAGAGCTGATATACCAATAAAGAGAAAAAAGAGGCAGAGAGAAAGGGAGAGAGAGAGAGATGGTGTGGGGGTGGGAGGGAAGAGAAATAAATGGGGAAAGTTATTGCATTTAAGACGGAAGTGTCTCGACATAAGTATACAAAACTACTCTTGATTTGTCTCGATAGAAAATTATTGACATGAAATAAGAGGGGGAAAAGTCAAACAACGGATTAAAGCAAACACAGAATTCAAGATCGCGCTCATGTTTATTTAACGTTATACAATATAATTTTTTGGTAGGCCTATGTGAAGGATAATTTTCATAACGTTTTAAAACCAGACAAAACATGAACAGAAAAATCAGTAATATTTAATAAAAGCTGCAGTGCGCTCCAGATGAACTTGAGATGCATAATGGGTACTTATAGACAATATACGATCTATATTTTGTTTTAAATGTTATTAGAAGTTTGTTGTATGGCGAGAAATAGAGTTGGTGATTTGACAATAGAGTTGTGTTAAAAAACTTAGTCATAATTTTGCGTAAGATTAGAAAAAGAGTAATGTCTTGTTTTTATACTTTCCCCATATTTCTTTTTTTTCTCGACATTCATCTTTTCTAATGTAAGATCTAAAGGCCGTTTTATTCCCTTAGTTCGCTTGTCTTACCGCTCAGTTTATACATCATAGTATGAACAAAATATACCCTCAAAATAGTTAAAATACTCCTCTCCACTTTGGAAGCTCTGAATCCGAAACCATGGCATTCTCGTGTGTGCGAGCGAATTACTAGTATGATAAATGTCACCTCTATCTGTGTTATTTTTCGTACTTCTCATACTCGTCCGGGTATAATTATCACATCCCAAGCAACAAACACCCAACCCAAATGGGCCATTTGTCACGTTTCGTGCATGGAACAGAATATCTATAGGAAAACGGCAAGGAAATAGACACCACGCTTGAATAAATTCATTAAGTGTGCAAAAACAACTCAAACAAAAAGCTAGAAGGCGAAACAAAGCATTTGCGATTTCTCTCGTAATTCACCCTGAACGCCGCAAGAATCAATCGTAATATATTGCGCGCACACATTCATTTTATCGTTAATATTAACTTTGAAGATGCTTTTCTCCCCACAAGACCACAGCTGAAAAAAAGAATTAATGTTTGATCACGTTGGTGCAGTATCATTTAATGTGCAGACGATCCCCATGACGGTTCCCTTAATGACATCGTGTTATCAAGTGAAATTGAGAATTAAAGATGAGAAAAGAACTGAAGGATGTAGTCCTTTTTTTTCCCCTCTCCTGTGTTACATAATGTTGAACATCAGGAATGTAAGGTTTATGACTTGTGTTTGCTTGTTGTTGTTGTTTGTTGTTGTTGTTTTGTTTTGTTTTTAGGGAAGTTTAGAGCATTTGTTTCCGTGCACTGCAGGTGCAGAGTACGCGACGATTGATATGAAATCCAAATCGGTTAAACGATACACAAAGCTTTCCACACTTAATGCATGGAGGTCAGTATTACGTGATACAGTACATGATCATCATTGTGTACTACTTGTTCTCGCTTCTTACAGAACAGTGCTGGCGCTCATCGCTAATTCTGCATCTCCTGACACCTACAACATAGTGACCGCAATAATGTCAGACCAGGGAAGTATGTCTTTTCCACCTCCCTTTGTCTTGTCAGACCATAACATCGTCCTTTCTCTGCTCCCATTTGCCTGTCCGTCTGCAGTCCGTCCGTCCGTCTGACTGTCTGTCCGACTGTCTGTCTGTCCGATTGTCTGCTCTGTGTATTTCTAACGCACTCAATATATGTAATGCTCTCACCCCTCCTCAAAGCTTCTATGATATCTTGCTCGTTCTCTCTTCTCGTTTCTCCCCCCCCCCCCCCCCCCCCCCCCCCCCCCCCCCCCCCCCCCCCCCCCCCCCCCTCCCCTCTCCTCCCCTCGTCACCACACTTGGCCTCTCACAAAATCAACTCCAACTCCACCGTGGACACGTGTCAGTCATCCGACGAAATTTATCTATCGACGGACAGAACACAACATAATCTGGAAAACAAACACGAGGACGATCGCGCGAACCTGGCGGATACTGCTGAACATAATTTCATTTATTACGGGGACAGGAACGGGCGCGAGAATCCTCGATGGGCCGTAGGATGTGAGAAGGCACAAATAAGAAAAGTAAACACCAATAGAAAGCGCCGTCCACTCGTTTTGAATATTATGTGTTTTCGACCTTTTCACTTTTTTCTTTTTGCCAGTTTTTGTGTGTTTTTGCTTGTGTTATTTTTTTTTTATCTTGATTGTGTCTTGTTGCGGGAAAATTAGAATACTACAATCCGGAGGCTCACTTTCATTGGTGAGATTATGCTCCGTAAAGACGTTTGAAGACTACAAAAGAATACAGCGTATACTTGCTGTCAGACACGACCAAGGGGCTTCGGAACCAGGGGGTGGGGGACAGTTTTGGCTCTATAAAAAAAAAAAAAAAAAACTGTAGAAAAAGAATCTGAAAAGAAAGACAACAAACCCATTACTTTACGAGGGTTCCATCTGCAGATCATTGACCCTAATTGACCCAACCACAAGGACTACCGTTGAACCTCCCTCACCAACTCCCCCCCCCCCCCCAGTAAAAAAACGTCCCGCATGCCCTGATGACGTTGATCGTATAGGCGTAAATATAGTGTTGGTCTTGTAATGACCATAACCATGGATATTGCATGCTTATTATTAGCTTTATTCTTAGCACACGGTAGCGAAGATTACTATAATTAAAGGGCAATTCTTAACCACAAATTAACTTGATCTGAAAAAGGGCAAACAGTTTGACACGCGCAACAGTGAAAATTTATCAAAATCAGATTAAAAACAAAGAAATTATATGAAATATTGAAGATTACCTAATTTTTGCAAAACAGTTCATGAACAGTTGATATTTCAATTTCAATTCAATTCAATTCATTTATTTCCACAAACACATTTTCACATAATCTTATGAATAATAACATGCAAATGAATGAACTGATGTTGTCATCACCTCACAATTTTCGACTGATCGTGCACAAAATCTGACGCAACCTAATGTTTCTGCTGTAAAGTGTAAAATATATTGTTATTCCTAACTGAATAACTTTAAAATGATGATCAGTCAGGTAGGATAAATTAGGATGAGAGCCCTGAGGAAACAAACAAACAAACAAACAAACAAATAAAACATGAAATTTCAAGATTTTATGGACAAATGGCAAGTGGTGAGGCCCTGACAATCGGGTCACTCATTTATTCATAATGTTGACTGTTCGAGAACAGTTTTGTGAAAACTAGCGAAATTTCACAATTTTATTTCGTAACTTTTTATCCCAGTTTCATCACATTTTCACTGACTTGCTTATGAAAGTCTACTCATAAAGATGCTTATAGAATTCAGCATACTGCTTTCAAATGTTGATTGTATTAGGCCTGGCCTACTTGTAGACATGATTACTCCATACTTTTATTAGATTTATCCTCAGCACAAATTACTATTATTATATTTACTGCAGTGTTATCGTCGCATCGTCATTATCATTGTATATGTATTCATATCTATCCTGCTTTTTTCTTTTTTCTTTTTCTCATTTTGTCATCGAGCCAGCCGTGAAACATAGAAATGGTTATTTTATCATCCATTTCTGCTTGAAAACGATTGTAAGAAAGAGCAGACAAACAAAGGATACAAAAAAGAAAGAAAAGAAAAAAGGAGAGAAAGGAAAATGTATCTGCTTAATGTGATATTATAGGACGATATCCGACATTCTTAATTTGACTTTCTGAATTTGACTTTTCTTTGATTTAATTTCGGCCAGTTCTGTGATTACGCAAAGTCAGTGATTTTGCGGGCGCCGCATACGTGTGTACGTGTTGATCGCAGCAAATTTCGAACTAAATTCGTTTGTTTGTTTGTGTGTTTGTTTGTTTGTTTGTTTGTTTTGTGTGTAAGGGAGTACGCGAGCGCATTCTGTTGAGCTGTCACGCACAATGAGTGATTCATTACTAACTATAAAAGCCACAGATTTATCATACATGCATATTATTACCATAAAGGCGTGCCATAAGCCTCTAAAGAAAGGAACGAGGTCTTCACAAAACCCCCCAACTTTCCCTCACCAGATAAGGAAAAGAAGAAAAATAAACATCCCCCACCCTAACATCACCGTAATGACCACTAGTATCATCTTTGTTATCTTGGCTTGACATTTGCTCGCAGAAAAGACCGTTTGAGAGACAGCGAATAATCGTTAGCGCATTGTCAATGATTGTCAATGGCGCATTTATCTCCAGCGCTCCGCCGGCTGACTTCAAAAGTGCGCCGCCTGTCGTTTGCGTTAAAACAGCTTCTATCGGCAGTAATAGGATTCCACAATCGTTACGCGCGTAAATGAAGTTGTTTACATACCTCATTGTCCCGAATACAATTGCCATCTTTATCAGACTAAGTATCTGCGGCGAAATCTGATAAGTGCATAAGCCCATTAATTTCTTTATGCACAGTTCGGTATCGAATATTCACGGCAATGTTACCTCAGAGGACTAGATATTTTTCCTCTTCTTCATCTTCTAATTCTCCCTTTTCTCGCTCTTCTTTTTCCTTTTGTCCTCATTTTTTTGATTTTTCGGATGTAATTCTTTGCCATTAATCGAGATTTATGACCCCATAAAGTTTCGCAGCGCACCTAGGACGGGAAGAATCTTTTCAGTGTGCGGACGAAAATGGACCCATAAATCACTGTGCGCTGGAACGCGGATAAAAAGCCCGCTGAACTTGAGAGGGGTGCGGCCGCAACGCCTGTGCCGTTCATCGCCGAAAGAGGGCGCGAGGATGACTTACGACCAGCCTTGCCGAATTTTGACATTCAGTTCATCCCGAAATCCCTAGTAAAGGAAAAAAGATCCATCTTTATGAGGTCAGTTCTAAGAATATTTTGACATATAATTGGTAAGCTTCATTCTCTCTCTCTTTCTCTCTTTCACTTGACATAAGTCTCAGTCATTGCATTTTCTGTTATTTTCTACCCTGTATTAAATTTCTAGGAGTATCTGTTCACTTTTATAGTTTTTTTTTTTTTTTTTTTTTTTTTTTTTTAGGTGGGTCTTGTCCTTTTACAAAAACTGTCACAGACAGTAGCTGTAATTCACTGTATGCAGTCAGTGGTTCACAATGGATGTTAGTATAAGGTCATTGAGATCATAGCATTCGTTTAATGCATGCACACACGTGTAATTTTGAGTCAGGACGTTATTGAGCGCTTCGTTTATCGTTTGTTCTGTTCTGTTTTGCTTGTTGCTCGTTAACGTTGTCCGTGTTCATTTTGATAATGTCAATTTTTCAACTTGACAAAAGATAATGAAGATGATGATGATAACAAACTACTACTACTACTACTGCTTCTACTAATATTGATACAGGTTGTAATATTAATAATAATAATAATACTAAAAATAATTGCGTAGTCCCATTTATGATAGGTATAGCCTCTACAGTGTTCCACTGCAGCACGCCAAGAGAGCCCCATCAGTATTATTGCCCTTATTGTCAGTTACCCTTTTTATACACCTGGGTCAAGAGAGACATAATATTATGCGGGAAAAACATCCTGCCAAATAAGGTGAACACGTGGGCAGGATTCGAACCAATTAAAGACCTACATATAACTATATATCAGGATGCTCTGTTACGACCATGACCAGAATCATGAGACTGGATTGGCACAATTATCATAATCATTATCATATCACATCATATCATAAAACAGCTGGAAGTTATTTTCCAAATCCCTCACAACGATCACTGGGGGAGGGGGGGGGGGGGGGGGGTGGACGATATTTCTTAACCCAAAGTACAAGTGAAAACTATGGTCCACACAGAACAAAGGGGGAGATTAAAAACTTGAAAGAAATGCACCCCCAGACAAAAAAAAAGGCACCCCCTCAAAAAAAAAAAAAAAAAATCCCTAGAAAACATCACGGTGAAAGAACATTCATATCAATCAGGTTGTCGTCCGGTTCATAGTGTAGTACGTCTGGCAGTAAAAAAGTGTCGTATCTGCTTTGTTTCAAATAACCAGGTAAGTTATTTAGTACTTGGTATCAAACACAGCGGAACAGGCTGGGTCGCTTGGTTGGTCGCAAGTTATAAATATCACGAACGTATCCGATATATCATGCGATGGTATCGCATTAACAAATAAAAATCAAAATGTCATCAATATACAACAAAATAGAGGGTTTTTTTCGAGATAACCTTGATTTACACCCCTTGACTCTACGGAGCTTTTCAGAGAACGCGTCTTGGAGTGGTAAATCTCTACTAAACTTCCGGGTATGGTGCATTTAAACACACACACACACACACACACGCACACTTTTTTTTTTTTTATAATATTCTTTTATTTGAGTTTCATTCAATGTGAAATCCATATTAACAATAAAATTAATACATCCACCAACAAAAAAAGAAAGCAGCTGTATTCTTCTTTCTTGTGCTGCTAAATCATTTTTCAAACATACAGTACAATATATTTGATTCTTTTTACCAAATCATACCCTGTTTTTATAAGGGAAATGACATAAAAATCTACATAATTCTCAGAAAAAGCTATTTTAATCAGCCTAATCAAGCCAATCCGAATGTTCCTTATCACTCACACACCGACTAAGAAATGTGTGCTACTCAATCACTTTTTCACTTAACTTCCTTTTTTTTTTTTCCTTTTTTTTTCTTTTTTTTTTGGCAGAGCACACACTATATACATAAATATATCAGATAAAGTATAACTCTTAAAGGGAAAAAAAATCTTGATCAACTTGATCAGAATGCTCAATATCCACTTCATTATATAGATTCTCTTACACTCTTCTGAGAATACAGCAGTTCCTAAAACATATAAAAAAGCATTCTTTACTTAACCGAACAAAACTCATCATTTTTTTTCCATCTAACCTATCAACCACCCCTCCCCCCCCCGTACAAACACAAAATAACCATATGTGTATATCATCAAAACAAACCATATTCCTGCCTGACCCCTTAACCATTATTCTACCATTGCCTAACTACATCTACCTAACCCTAACCATCCCCACCTATTTCCCCGCTAACCATTACTCTACTCTAACCTAACTACATCTACCTATAACCCTAACCATCCCCACCTATTTCCCCACTAACATACCCCCCCCCCCCCCGTAGCCTTCCCTCAACACACACACACACCCATACATGCACTAGACATCAACCAAAACAACCAAAACAACCAAAACAACAACAACATACCCACCAGTGCGCGCGCACACACACACACACACACACACACACACACACACACACACACACAAAGTATATACTAGTCCCGTTGATACGTTTTGATGATACATTTTGACGCACAAAACCAAAGTGCTTTTAGGGGAAATATTTAAATATCGTACAAGTGCAGTACAGAAACATGTCGGACTCCCTGATTTCTCCCCCATCATAATTTTCCTTTTGCCATCAGATAAATTTGATTTAGTGGTGTGAATACCCAATGTAAATGCATGTACATGTCACATGTAGGGCCTACATGTCATTCGTAGTATCAGTGTGCACACTAATCTTCAATGTATGTTGGGGGCAATAATAATACTGTCTGCTTCTGATGAACTTATGACTTATAGAATATAATGAAAACCCAATAGAGTTTGAGTAGGAGTCGTCACGTTGGCAGTGTGATTTGATTTCTTTGCATTTGTTTTGAGATGCGCTTATGATTTGTTCTTTTTTAATTTTAGTTTTTCTGTATGTTTTTATATTTGTCAAGGGGTTATACCGATAACAGCGGCGTGGTAATGCGAATGCATATCGACCTTGAAAGTGCCGCTTTAAAACCCGTCGCCGCCGCCGAGTGTGTGGCGCGATTTACGATGGGAACCCGACGAAAACGTGTCGCGCTATAATGACCTCTGTTGTCGAGGCCGAAAACGTGCATCGACGTCAAAATCGACCTCAGTTTCAGACGAACGGGTCGGTACCGTCTCTCTCATCGTGAGTTATGAGCACTCGACCTTCGAGAGTCAACATAACGGCACAAGCGGGGCTGGAGCAAAACGGAGTCTACTTCAATGGGAGATGCAGTTGTTGTTATTTTTTGTTCTTTTTTTCCTAACGGAATTTACTCCCCCTTTTCTGTACCACAAACCTGTCTCGCAGTATCAGGTTGTAAATTAGAGACCTTCCATTAGCGAGCCCGAGATGATATATCGACGGAGATTTCGCTCTCGAAAGCGAGTGAAATGAATAAATAGAATAAAAACACGATGAGAGGAAGAGAATGTATGGTTCGGCAAAATCACCGCTATGGTCTCTGGAAGTAAGTACGGTAATTCCCCATGTTACCTCCACGATTGTATAGTGATGATGATCACCTTTAATACCAAAATCACAAAGATGCTGGATACTGCAATAATGGTCGTACTTCTTTCAAGATGACCGTAGCAAAAGTATGTAACGATGATTGCAACAATACTGATAACAATAAAAGTCATAAAGATGGTAACAGCGATGATTTTCGTGGTATCACATGATTCTTTCGTACAATATAGATTTGTCGTAATTTATGATACGCAAAATTACGCAAAATAATTGTTATTGCTATTAAAAAAAATCATTAATATTGTTAGTGTGGTTAGTAGAATTATAGTTAATATCATCCCTTGAATGCTATCGTAAACAGCATCATCATATCGTCATTATCATTCCTACCACAATATTTTTGTTTTTATTTACGATAATAGTGATTTCCTTGGTGGTTAGTTGCCATGACGTCGGTGGTGGTCTGGGCGTAGCCTTTTCGTAGCGGAAATGGAAAATTGCGGTTCCATCGGTTTTTTGGTGGTGTGTAGTGTGATGATGGTTGCAGTCGTGGTAATGGTAGCTGTGATCAAAAGATGACTGTGTTATCCACAGAGTCCACAGAAGGAGGGGGGGGGGGTGAAGAAGCGATCATGATAACAGAGAGAGGAGGGGTGGGCGTAACAGTTGATTATGATTATAGATACATGCGAGAAATATGGGAAGCTGAATAAATTGAAGAAAATAGGTAAAAGGGAAACAGAGCAAACAAACGAAGTAGAATCAAAACGCTGCAAACTCAAAGAACGACACTACCCTAACGGGCCACAAAATGTAATATTCTTTTAGTGAAAAGTACACATTTCCGCGACTTGTTCCTGACGTATGTTAAATGTGATTTTATTCCCCCCCCCTGCTTTTTGAAAGAGGTATAAGTCAAATACTTTTTCATTGTAATAGAAAAATGAAAGTATAATGAATTCTCTTTTTCTTTTTGTATCGTTGTGACACTGGACGTGATGTCGCTGTATTCTCTTCAAGCGATGGCGACACCGTAAGTTAAAAACTCATTATTACTTTTGAACTGATTATCCGATTTTCTTCAAACTTCACTGCTCTCAGTGGCTGTGTTCTACCAATATTTCTGCATTCACTCATATGCAAACTTCGTAACGTCTTTCTTTCTTAATGGTGAGGACGAGAATGGATCATTGTCTTAATCGAGAGAGATGCGCAGCGCCGGTCCATTTGTATACGCGTGTGTTTGATGAAATATTGTATCTCTTTTATTTGTTACTTTATCTCTTTGATCAGTTCCTTGAATAATATTCATCAATGCGTGTTTATAGTACATTCTGCGATGCATTATATCTTGCAGCATACCTATTGATTTGTTTGTCTATTTGTCTTGTGTATTTATTTAATTCAGCTTCAGATGTAATTCCCAAAACTGAAAAGCCTGTTCACCGTGCTGCCCTTTTTTATTTTCATCGCAGATGGCGCTAAACTCTTCATACCATTCATCGACACTGTCTGCAGGTTTGTATTAAATAAAAAAGCAAGTTGCGTTATAACACGACTCTCTTTGGTATCTGTGTCTTAACTTTTGTTGGTCTCTCTCCCCCACCCCTTCTTGTCCTCAGGCCTTTTTTGAGAAGCCTGAGGTCTTTCTTCTTCTTCTTCTTTGTTGTTGTTGTTGTTTTTTTTTAGCTAATAGATTCCAGACTCTATCACCTCATCAATGTCTGTTTTCTTTTTTCCTGTATCAAGCACACATGCCCACCTTCAAGCTGTCTTTGTAAATAATTGATAATTCCTCTGAATCATATTCTCTGCTCTCCTCCGTGATTTATATTTCTCTGTTAGATTTCCAATGTAGCAACATATTACACATCTTATGCTTGTGTATCTTTTCAATCAAATCTCCTTTGTTCTACTTGTGTGTTTACTAAAATGTGCATAATTGTAAGACTGAACGCCTTCATCTGTACAAGTGTCTAGTGAAAAAAAGTCTGTTGCTCACCCATACAGTCAGCAACACAAGCACACATAACACACACACACACACACACACACACGCACACACACACACACACAAAACAAACACACACAAATACACAAACAACCATAAACACATTAATAGTGGGGTACACCTTTCAACGCTTATTGTTCTGTGCAGACTTCATGTTGGCCTCAGTTCCCCACAAGCCAGCCATCCATTGTGCTGGATTTCTCCCTGTAGGCCCTATTCACAAGGTAGTCTGTGCACAAACACACACCACACATACACACACATTCAAATGCACAAATACTATCCACTTTAATACTGTATTACATGCTCCATGTATTTAGCGAGTGATTGAAGGCATGCCTGGCATTAATGTTAGTGGAGTAATGATAAATAATCTGAGATATGCGGATGATACTGTGTTGCTAGCTGACAATGTACAAGACCTGCCAACAATTGTTGATGTCATATACCACCAAAGTAAGGCATTTGGCTTGGACATGAATGTGAAAAAGACCAAAAGGATGGTACTATCTCGAAAGGTGGAAATACCAAAGGAAATACCACATATTTAGGACAAAATGTTTATGAAGATGGGAAGAATGGTGGAGAAATTAGGAGAAGAATTGGAATGGCTAAAACTAAGTTTACCCAAATGAGTAAAGTGTTGACATCAAGGAAGATATCTACTGCAACCAAGCTCTGACTGGTTAAATGTTACGTGCATTCAACTCTCTTTTACTGTTGTGAAACATGGACATTGTACTTGGATGATATGAAAAGGCTGGCTGCATTCGAGATGTGGATATTCAAACGCCTGTGCCGTATGTCATGGTCAGACAGGAAAACAAATCAGTATGTTCTAGATCGTCTGGATGTCACAAAAACCTTGATGAAAGACATCAAATCAATATTTTGACCATGTTAAAAGACATCAGAACATCCCAAAAAGTGTACTGGAAGGGATTATAGAAGGCAGGAGATGCAGAGGACGCCAGCGCAGTGTGTGGTGTAACAACATAAAGGAGTGGACAGGAAAGAGTGTGGCTGCATGTAGTAAGGCAGCCATGAACAGAACAGAGTGGAGGTCCATAGTCGCCAACCTTTGGACTAAAGACGGCACTTAAGAAGAAGAATTTTCCATGAACCGAGACTTCCCTATAATTTCAAGAGTGAATATATTCATGCTTCCCTTCACACAGTAGGTGCACCAGGATTTAGGCCATGCACTGTGTTCATGTCTTATCATGTACTGCATACCAGTCCATGACTGTATGTATGCAAGTTGCACTACTGTTTGGATCAGAGTTGATATTTTTTCGTGTTGTTATGTTCATGAATAGCACCAAACTCGTGAAATTCACAAAAATTAAAACCCTGTGAAACATATGACACATAAATAGTAATTTGTCTCTGCATTCTCTATGTCATCACACATCTACAGTTCATTCTAATATTCTCCCTTTATACAGGCAACTCCTGTTATAATAAAGTCCTTAGGACGAGCAGTTTTCTTTCTCATACAAAAGTACGTCACAGCAACCAAATCAAATATATATAAAGATTCATAGACAATGATTTTGGGACCTGAACTTTTACTTTGTTGCAACAAAATTTCGTTATAACCGTATTTGTTATAACGGGAGTTTGCTGTACCACTGCTGTATCACATCCCACTCTCCATTGCTTCATTCATTCATTCACTGACTTCATTTCACCTTTTTCCTTCTCTCATCACTTCAACATTATCTCAAGTCCTATATTTTATGAGACAAAAAACTTCCGTGAAATACATTCTCCATTTCATCTTTGTTTTTTCTTTATTGTGTAAAGGCAAAATTTTCTATTTACACAATGTTCTGTCCAAGACACAGAAAATATTAAATCATTCAAATCAAATCAAAGATTGTATTCACATGGACATAAAATACACAATAAAATTTTATGAAATGACACAAACAAATATTAATAAAAGGTATCAAGTACTGTAAGGTAATGAAGTTGTAATATTTACACTGTACACTCACATAGATATCATTGATATTATTAATTGGCATTATTATCAATAAATTGGTTTCATCAACAAAATTATTGTGATGCCCAGCACCACAGTTAATATTGCACTTGTAAATCTTTATTTTAACTTTTTTTAATCTTAAATTTGTCACAAAGTTCAAAGCTTTGTGGTGAGAATGATTTATAGTTTTGTCATCTAATGAATAAATAAATTCAATTAAAGTAAAAGAACCACATTGCTATGATTCTAACATTGCATAGACCATCAAAAGCTATGCCATTAAAAAAAAGTAATGACAGGTAACATGTTTCAAAGATTTTTTTCAATAAATTAACCACACAACCTTTTGCCCTCCCTCTTCCTGTATCATTCTTCATCCTTGTGGCAAGTAGAGAAACAAACATTATTTTATTGTGGATGAAGCTAAAATCTTACATTACTGTCCTCTTTGGCACCTTAACCCCTCCCCTTCCCCCAAGGAAAAGAAAAATAGCCAAATCTTCTTTTTAAAAAAAATAAATTTAGTATGCTTTTTAAAGAACGGTTGTTAAAAGCTGAAGTGAAATCTTTGGGGTGCTGAAGGGGAAAAGAAATGTTTGCAAAATTCTCTTTTTCTTGAAATGTCAAGGGAGGGGAAACATTGTGTAATATGTGTGCAAGTAAAGACATCCTTTATGGCAATTTCATCCAACACCTTCTAGCTCCCTCAATACCAATTCACAAGTATTTGCCTACCATCCATTCCATTTGGCTTCATTTCAGACATATTTTGAGCAGCGTTTGGTTGGTTTCAAAAAAAAAAATCCTGCCCCACTTGAAAACATACTGCACCTTTGCAATTACATTCTTTTCTTTTTAACTCAACATAGTGAATTAGGAACATGCTTGAAAGGAGTGAGGAAATCAGAAATGTCATATTTTTCAAGAAATGATATTCTCTATTTCTGGGGCACAAAATGCTAACTTATCCGAGTTCTGAATCTATAGGCCTACACTCTTTTTTTAATCTATCAATGGGGGTACAGATAAAGGAAAATTACACAGGGCATTGAAATTTATTGTCAAGTTCTTACCAACGCATTAGCTCATATTCAAATGTATGTAGCTGGCACTAATAATGCAACGGCTTTAATACTTTTCACTGAAATACCCTAATGTAATGAAAGTGATACAACTTTTCATCAATCATTCTACATTCTCTCTGGCATCATTTGTTGTAGGTGTTGTTCTATAATGCTTTCTACAACACTGATTTGTTTGAATTACTGACTGTAATAACTATCCAGATATTTTGTTCTTGTGGCTAAAGAAACCCCAATTGTTTGTACACTGGTTAAACTTGATCAAATCTATAAGAAAATAGGCTCCCTATAATTCATTTTGTAGACGAATTGGGTTAAATATCGACCAAACATCTATGTATTTACAACACTGAACAGTTGCCTTATTCTCTTGGCTCCTGGATTTGAGTTCAAATGTATATTTTCCCATGAGTTTTCATTCAATAAGACGTGTGAAGAATGCAAGTGAGTTGTACATTTTGAACACTACGGTACAGAGATCATTATCACTTAACCTAGACGCATCAACTGTTTGACAACTACTTTCTTAGAATGAGTTGATTCATGTTACGCTTTGTTCTTCATGGCATACTATCAGATCTCACACAGGAAATGGATAATAACCCTTTATCCATGACACAACGCTCCTAATATGTCTTGACTGCTACAAAGAATATGAGACCAGGGACAATATGATACAAGAAATGGCACAGGTGCCTAAACATATTATATACTTAACATTTGTTTTGTTTTGGATTTTGTCCTGGGATGGCATCTTGCACTAATGAAGCGCACAACTGATTAGTACATGGATAGTTTCTGTAATAAATTGTGTCTCAAGAGCACAGGGAACCGCACCATCCACAGTTACAGAAAACTAAAAACAAAATTTTGGTCTCAGATTACTTTGTATTGTATGGGGAGATGAAGCAATCAGAAAAATTTGTATGCCTTATGCCAGTGTACTGGTCCTTCCCTTTAAGCAAATCCAACTGTACATACATATATGTACTTCTCAATGTATCTACGAGTGTCATCAGGGATACCAATTACTCTGCATTAAAAAAAAAAATGCAATTTCGCAAGATGCTCAAAATGGTAATTTTTTTCAACTTTGCAAAGACACTATTAATAGTCCATTCACCCTCAAAAAGGGACAACAAAAATTACTTGCGATATGTTTCTATCTGATAACATACTTCAAGGAGCATGTGTGCTTCAGTATCATGTATGCTATCATCCATAAATTAAGCCTGGTCTCCCACTAATATTTGGAGAAATTTTTGAGCTATGAGGCCTGTAGAATTACAACATCAGATATGCCTCTTGGCTGAATGCTAAAGCGAGATCACTGAGAATGACATGGTGTAAATTCACTGAAACTGCCCATTCCACACCAAATACTCTAAAGATTCACAATCAATCTTGAGTGTATTACAATGTCCCGCATTGTTCCTGTACGGCGTTGATATCCAGCAAATCGGATGTCTCACGATGACGGACATGCGTCGTCTTCTGCGAGTTCATCAGCGAGGAACTCTGACAACGTAGACCAGTAGCAATCGGTCCATTATGTCCACAGGGGACTTAACAATATCTGATTGTCCAATCACAAGCAGCGTTACAAAGTGATGTTAACATATTTGCTCACATACTCGCAAATGGTCACTAGTCTCCTGTGAGTACAGCTTTAAACCATAAGTCCTGTATCACATGGCAGAATCTGCTTTTGATCTTCCCACCGGTTCATCGTGAGAGCTGATCCACGATTGGTCCATTCCAACCATCCCTAGGCATCGGCATGGAAATGATGTCCAATCAGGGAAAAGCTTGTTCAAGCGGCTCACTTGGCAACTGTGTTCTTCTCGGGCTCAAGTTTGATACCAGGCACATTGAAGATGGAAGATCCTGATGATGGGGAAAAAGACAACAGAAAATAATGATTGATTACGGGCATTCATCCACGATGGAACAGTTTATACCCCTGATAGTACTGAAATAAAAATCTGCTCTGAGTTTCTGGCAGTCCTAAAAATTATGAAATGACTCCTTTCAAACTGAAATTGCTCAGTGTTATCTATGACTTCTTCATAAAATGTTCATGTCTTAAACTAACTAAACAATGTATGTTGGCATGGAATGTTATTGTACAGTTGTATCTATAGCTGATTCCCTATTTCAATCCCCCCTCATGTCTTTGGAATCATTTCCCATTTTTCCCTCAGTGAACACATACATCTGAAGTGCATGAGGTCAATAGCATATTGATTGCCTATATAAATGTCATGAATTGAAATAGCCCTGACAGCCTATCTCCATCTCTTCATTCCTCCAACCCTGGAACTCTGAACCCATCTCTCCTCCCCTAACTCCTATTTCTCCCCAACAGCCACCAGAAAGGATGTGTTTTTCCCCCATGTTCCATTCCCAGTCAGCTAACTAAGACCTCTGTAAAGGGACTACGAAGTGATGATTAATGTGAGTCCTTTTTTATCATCTCAACCTTCCAACACTCCTATCCCATCACCCAACCCCAAGTGATGTCCATTAGGATGATTCCCCCCCCCCCCTTTGCCGTCTCCTGAAAAGTCCCACTCACAGTCAACTAGCTTGCAGAATATGACCAAAGGGATTATGATGTACTGAATGCTCATGTCAAACAAGGGTTAAGACTACTATTAACATCTACACCTCCCAATTCCCCACTGCCTCCAAGTCCAGCCAAACACAAGCACTGTCCCCCAAGGTGTGTCCCCTCTGGGGATGGGAGGAGGAGGGGTGGTTCCACTTACCGTGAGGCAGCTCAAAAACCTTGGCAGGGAGATCCATGAAGTACTGACTGCTCATGGCCTGCGTGGTGGATATCCTCCTGCGCGGCTCCAGCTGCAGCATGTCGGTTAGGAGGCTCTCTGCTCCCGGTATCAACATGATGCTGCACGTGATGAAGGGGGACGAGAAGAAGGAGGAGATTAAGTCAAGGAGATGCAATACATTTTTACAACCACATTAAAAATGCTTCACTCCTCACTTGAAATGATTAAAAACACAACAAAACAAATAATGGTAGCACTCTTCAATGGATAAAAAAACATACAGAATGCCACAGTCTTGTTATAGCATGGGTTGGAACCAGGTGCAGGCATAAACACTTGGGCCAGGTGAGGTTGTTTGGAACCAGTTTCCATGACGACGTATGGCTATGACATCACACTTTGGTACTCTGTGAAAATCTTGCACTAAAGCCCTATCCATAAACATTACATTTAAGACATAGACAGTTGTTTTAATTATACTGTGGTCACTAAACGAAGACAACCCAATGCATATGAAATCATTTTCACTCCAAAGGTTTTATTCCTTGGTGATTCCTTCCTTGATCATCCCCATCCTACTATATGTATAGCTTTACCTCTTCAAAACAAATTCACACTCTTAATATGAAAGTTAATTGCTAACAACTACACCTTGACCTCTGAGATGTGGTAACACAAATTTTGAGTCATCCCCTCCCTTCAACATTGTAATTGTTCATTTTCTTTGTTCACAGAGGACGCGGAAAATACACTACCCTCACACTGAGGAAATAGGAGACTTCTTCCAAGTTACATCTTGGCTTCGCATGATGGTTTTGCAAACAAGCATATCTTGGGGGTTCCCAAAATTTGTACCATTACTGGAGAATGGGGGGGGGGGATAATTATATAGACCACTCACTTGGGTAGAACCTCACAGAACTGCTTTGGCTTTCGGATTTTGGTGGCGGCTGTCTTGTAGTTCGGTAGTCTCGAGACCCCAGGCCATGTGCTCTCGGTTGGCGTTCCAAGGATCTGCGCGGGGGAAAAGAAACAAAAAAGAAAATTGCTTGAAACTCCTGGCATGACGTGTTGGGAGACTATCGCCGTCATGGCATTTCTTTGAAGCGCTCAAGCCGCAATGTCACTCACTAATGTGACTCAACTTCAGAGTAACAGGTGTCATGTGAGGAGAAACCACCTGTTGCTTTCAGTGATGATGTTTGTATGTTGAGCTGTGAAAAGCTCCTAAACAAGGATGTTAAACAAAGTTGAACATGAAGTGTCTGGTGCCCTAAATTTGCCCTTTTGTTCCCATATTGAAGCAGTGAGTGAAAAAAAAATGGTATAGAAAAAGTCAAGGCTGCGTGTTCCACTACTTGAACTGACTTTGAACTTTAACTCATCATTCCAACAAAGTGTGAGCTGGTGATATTCTATTCTTGGTGCTTGCCGAGATCATTATGATTCCGAACCTAGCTGTTCAAACATGTATCATACTGAAAGTTTTAGTGTGTATTCCCCTACTTGAACTGACTTTGAACTTTAACTCGTCATTCCAACAAAGTGTGAGCTGGTGATATTCTTGGTGCTTGCCGAGATCATTACGATTCCTAACATAGCTGTTCAAAGATGTATCATGCTGACAGTTTTATGCCAAGATGTCTGCGCTTTATCTTAAATTTTATATCAAGCTGGGTCCATTAATGCATAGATGAATGGCTGAATGTAACAAATGCTTCTTCGTCAATGAGCATGCTCAAGTGCTTTACATGAACATATCTTGTCTTCTTCATCTTACCTTAAAGATCTTCTCCAGCTGGTCTTGAGCATCTTTCAAACCTGGGAAGGCTGGTTGGCCCCACAGCATTTCAAGGAAGATGCAGCCTACACCCCTGCAAACAGATGGAAAAATAAAAATAAAAAAAGTTAGGAAACAATCTGTTTTGTTTATAGTCTTGGATACTCACATATCCATGGGGACCTCATAAAGTTAACTTGTTTGAAGTAATCATATATCACAGATTACATCACTTTGTAACGGAGTTGGTGTTGCACGAGACTTCAGACATATTCTATAATTCTTTGATTCCAAGTACCTTCTCTGTCTCATGGTCATTCCACATTCATATCTTTTTCAAGGAAATGACAAGTCTTCACGTAGGCCTGCTAATTGCACAAATGGAAAGGAAATGATCCTTGGAAGAAAAACAACATTCTAGAACATTCTGCAACTCGAGTTTATATGCCTGTTTTGTACCAATAATGACATGGTGCGTGGAGTAATACAACCTGGTTCATAGTTCGAATCATGGTGAGGTGTTCATGAGTTCACGGCACACTTTTCACCTATGGCGGGGCAAAGTGCATTCTGTGTCTAGAGGAGGAACTCGCTCATGTTACACAGTAGATTATGTGTGTGGTTAGTGGTAAGGATCACACATCACATCCCTGTTTTGTTTTCTTTGTGGGCTTCATGTTTCCTGGCACTTAATCTCCTGCCACAACCACTGGTTCCTCAACAGTTGCTCTTTCACAAAGTCATTGACGGTAGAAAGTTTAATCATCAAAGACTCTTACAGGTGCAATGTCTTATATTTTGCACATCATGGGTCATGTACATCAGTTTATCATAATTAATCATCCATTTATTCTTGAAATCATGTATCATTTAAGAGTCTAATGAAGTGGGAAAATGATATGCAATAATAATCCAAAGACCTCTGGTTTGCATTAACTTGTATTCTCAAAAACACTATTACATCTTTAAGGTGGTAAAAGTTACTTTGAAAACCTAACAGATTCATTTTCATTATTTGCAGCTTTGCTTCGCAAAAGCATAATTATGCAGCCTCTATGTGACAGAGAGGTTTTGAAACAAACCGCTATTCAGACCTTAAGTATCAACCCAATAGCATGCATATAATTGCAGATTAAATTGCATCCTAATGCAAAGGAGATAACTCTTTGTATATCGCAATGAACTTTTCAGCTCATAGATATAATATCTTAGGTCCACGAGTAACCTTTGTGGCTAATAATCTCTGCCTTTCTGTAATGCGATAATTCCTCTGAGATTTCCCTGAAAGAAAAGGAAAACCTCACAATTACATGTGTGGCTTAGCTTTTCCCAAGAGCACACACATCCTATTGGTGGCAAAGATGTTTTGAAGCAAACAAGAACATCATCTTAAGAAATGATGAATTGATGAAGTGAGAAAAATTGACAAAAGAGAAAGAGAATGTGTGTGAGTGTGTGTATTGGACACAATTCCTAGGGTGTGGAATGTAAGGAAGCCTGGGACACTCTCAAATTTAGACATTTTATTTTGCAGGCTTTTCTCTCTCTCTCTCTAATCACCCAATATCCCAAGCTTCGACAAACAGGAACTCTTCGGGTCCAAAAATAAGCCCCAGACTGCAAAGTCAATTTCACTTCCAATGCCCTGGGGAACACAACACATTCACTCCAACATCATTAAGACCTGTCTTGACTCTCTGTGAACCTTCATGACATCACATTCAGGGCGACATTGAGACCCAAAATATCAACCATTTTCTCCTGTGACTAGAAGATACCATCTTCTGATACAGTTAATTGAGAATTTCCAGGTGGGGAGTCACAACGTCTTTTAGTTTGATCTCACAAACGACGGAGTGATGTCGCTGGAAATGACTTAAGAAGTGCTTTCTCTTTTATTTTTTCATTTATATATTTTTTTCTCAACGTATACTTGTTTGTGCCTGGTTCCTTAAAATAATTCAATTTCTTGTTTTGTGTTTTGATTGCCTTACAATTCACCCTTTTTTGTTTTTGGACACGATGGTTAAACAAGCTGTAGGATTTCCAAATAAGGACTCAAAATTGGCAACCCATCAATGACTTTCCTGACTAGAAGTAAAGGTGTGTGTGTATGTGTGTGTGTTTATGTCTTTCCTTCCTTGGGAATGACATTATTTTATATTTTTATTTATTTTTTTTTTTTATTGAAAGCATTATTATACTTTATAATAATGGTACAATGTATTTTATACTCATTGTACTTGTACTTTCATGTCAATAACTACCTCAAAGAACACTAGCAATTGTATTTCTTCCCCAACAATCATTGGAAAATCATTTCTATGCGTGTGTTTGTGTATATATATATATATATATATATATATATATATATATATATAGAGTGATTGTATGCAAGAAGCCGCCACAAATTTATCCTAAACTGCCATTGAGAAGTCAAGAGCACTGGTATATGTCATGCAAAGTTTGCCTTGTTTCACATGAGTCACTACGTGTTACTGTTAATGCTCTAAAGAGCAACTGTCAAAACTAGCGGGGGGGGGGGGATTTACTTTCAGGTGGCAAGTAACAAGTTAATCCACAGGAAGTTGCTACAACCTCTATCAATTACTCATTGTAATTGTTGTTCACGGGGACATCATTTTTTTTTTCTCAGCTAATTTTCACTTCTCCTTCCAATCTGCTTTGTCGAGGTGCGATGTGATATGATGATAAAAAAGCGGAGTTTCCGTCATGAGAGGTTTCAGCTGACAAAAACCTGTGCCAAGTGGGAAGGGCATATTACAACCTGTGACTGAGTGGCAAACTTTTGGCACAGCTGTGTGTTACTGGATCAATGCATTAATCTTGCCAAATCTTTCCCCCGAAGCACAATTCTGTTTCTAAAAAAATGTGAATGTTAAGCATCACTCGTGAGCAATAGGCCCCCATATCACGTTTAAAAAACAAAAGTGATTGATTTGATAAAATCTCGGTGGGTGAGATTCGTCGGCAAATGCTGCAAGATATATGCAGTTAATTAACAGCTGAGCTACTGTACATGTGTATCAATGAATGCCATGATAGCATGTTTAGTGACAGCAGAAAGAAAATTTTAATCTGAATGTCACGAGGTTAGTAGAAAATAAGTGCTGAATAAGTAACAAAACATGGAAATATTCCCTTATTTCTGTGCTATATGCAAATACGCAGTTACATTCAACATTACGTACATCCAGTTGCCTTGTATTGTATGTAAAATAAAACACCTATCATGATGAACAGCTGATCACACCACACCAGAAACTACTATCAGTATTATCATAATCATTACCACTATCTGAACTGATTATACAATCAAGCGAATGAACCCTTGCATGGTTAGAATGTACCATAATTTAAAATTTTGCTTTATTAACTCATTCCTGCAGGAATATCATATCAAATTATTGAATTGATTTGGGCTTTGGAAAAAACCCCTGTATATCTCTCAACTCTATCAAGGCTGTCATACATGTAGATTCTTATTTAAAAAAAAAAAGTCAAGGAGTTAAAAAGGTTATTTGCTGGAAAGGAAATCTGTTTATCCCTTTGAAATTTGTATATCAAATATACCTTGAAAGTCTGATCTGACTAGCTACATCACAGGTGGTGTTGCCAAACATCACACACATCCTTTTGCTAACGAGAAAATCACACATTGATCGAGATATACAGATGAATAAAAAAGGAAGTTTATTTTAGTGTTTAGAAACATGTTTAAAATGCTTTAGAAGTCAACACCGCTTTTCCAGAAGCCGCAATTTCCTGACAGTGTATCAAAGTAATGAATATATTCAATTCTATCAAATAAATGACCAGCTATTGGTCATGCTCTTTCCATTTCCGACACTTCCCTCCGTCCCCAACCCTCCTCCCCCCCCCAAAAAAAAAAAAAAAAAAAAAAAATTAGATTTCCGGAATGCCAATGACCACATGGTAAGACCATGTGTTTCACTTCCTTCTTGCATGCCAGATCACTACCCTCTCCCTCATTTTTGAAGGGGGGGGGGGGGGTAATAAAAAGGGTAATACATCCTTTTTCCTACAATTTGGCATCAATGGTATCACCTGAGGCTCAGTCTGGATACATCAGGCTTGTAAATTTCAATACAAGTCATGTTTTTCTACTCCCTCCAAAACTGAATTAATATACTTTTTATGTAGGATATTTTTTTAAACTTTTTTTTTCTCAGTGGAAATCCTCCAGTTTTTCACAACTATCTCATATTATAAGAGACTGAATGTATGAGCCTTCCTCAAAAAAAAAAAAAAAAATCCATGATTAATATTCTTGCTCTTTCCTGGGGGACTTGGTGATTCTGAATCGACTCAGCAGTGTAGACAGTGCTAAAATTTCATATGAATCTACTGTAGAGTCATTCATTTCTCAAAAGCTTGCCCTGCACAGCAAATTCTGTATTAATTGATACCCTCCTTGTCTTCTAAAATGGGATGCATACATGTTATATTTCAATTTGTGAACTACTTCTACACAATGTCGTAGCCATTTTGATTTTGATGTAGGGGTAAAACCTAAATTTGCAGAGACAGACAAGTCTGCTGCAAAACATTCCAATCATGTTGCCATGGTAACAGATACCATTTTTAAGACCAGGATGAGAGGCTTACCAGATATCCAGTTGCGTTGAGTAGTCGGTTGATCCCATGAGTACATCTGGTGGTCTGTACCATAGCGTCACCACCTCGTGAGAGTATGTCCTGCTGGGTATAGACTTGGCTCTTGCCAGACCTGTTGAGCACAGGGGGGAAGGGAAGGGGGTTAAAGGAGAATGGAGGGCGGGGGGTGGAAGAGGGGTAAGAGGGGAGAGGGGGTAAGGAGGGGGAAGGATGTTGGCAGGTTGGGTGGGATGGAAGACAAAGAATGAATCAGTATTAACGATTACTCATTTGGAAATGCTGTGATCTGCAAGTCAAAATATACAGTGTATTTCATAATATGCAGATGACATCATTATTTGAATGCAAAGTCTCAACAACAATTCCAATCCTCCTTGCAAACAAGCAAAAGAAATATTTATTGATGCATAAATCTATGAATTTAAGTACATTTTAATAGGTTGAATTGATTTTCAATGTTTTGATGACCATTCAATCGACCCTCTCAAGCACAAACCTTTAAGTGGTCTGAAAATGTTCACATTTCTTAACCTGTGTTCTTAATATGTGTTAAATGATGGTTATCCTATTGAGAACGAGTCCCGAGTATACTCGGGCAAGTGTTTATGGGAAATGCATGTTGTAGCAAAATCAGCCAGTCCTCAATGGGTTAAAATCACCACACAATCAGCTCTGCACATCTCTCAAGTTTAACCCTTCCACAGCCACAAAGAGGAGTATCTTGAATAAATGCTGTGTAATTATGTGACAGTGGTTCAGGGATTTTTAGAAAAAAAAAATCACCAGGAAACTGACTCTCACCGAAATCTGCCAGCTTCAGTTCCCCGACCTCGCTGATGAGGAGGTTCTGGGGTTTGAGGTCTCGGTGGAGGATCTTCCGCCGGTGGCAGTAGGACAGCCCCCTCAGGAGTTGGAAGAGGAACAGCTTGACGTTGTTTGGGTTGAGACCACCGGGGTGCCTCTCCAGGTAGGTGCTGAGGTCTGTGTGCTGGGGGAAAAAACAACAACAACACTAGTATGATAAAGAGAGGAGAGACGGAATATCAACAAGTTTTGTTGTGCCCTTCCGCGGTGCTTTTAGAGTGATAACAATGTTTGTATCAATCTTCAACTATAGATTTTCATCATCTCTGCTCCTTTCTGTCCATCTCTTACATGTACATACCAAATTTGTCTTTGACGTCACAAAGTTATCAGTACTTTCTTATCAAGTCATCTTATCATATAACACCCTCAATCCTAATGGATAACAGGCATGTCAAACACAAATTATGCTTATACAGAAGAGTTGGACAAATTGCTTTAAAAAAAAAACAAACATAGTACAATGTGACTAAGACAGGAAATCCAGTATCAGAAATGTGTCAATATTCCTGCTCCACTGTATAAGGTCTCCATGCGACTGTCGGCTGACATGACATAGGGACATTTTAATTCCCTAAAATACGACAAAAGCTGGTCAAATATTCGTGACAGACAAAACTGAAGCTTTCACCTTCTAGAAATGACTTGCAACAGTCACAATGCACAGATGACTCAGGTAACAACAGGATGAGGAAATTAAGTGAAAGAATGGATGATGGGGAAGAGTTTTATTTGTATTGATGGACATGCAATGGAGAGGATACAATGAAATATAAGTTTGAGGGATGTCGAAAAACCAACGAAAGTAAGATATCACAGCTAATCTTTCACGGGTGACAATCAACGCAGGAGTTATTTCATCCGGTCCCGTCGTTTAACTTTCGGCACAATGATGCTTATTGACGTCAGTGTTAGGGTCATCAATCAGAAAAAGATAGAGAGAGAGAGACAGAGACAGAGACAGACAGACAGACAGACAGATGGAATGAAGGGGGGGGGGGGGAATAGACAACCAGCAACATTCCCGAAGCAAACAGACCATTCATCAATCCTCGTGTCACTGCTACATTTATTGGTGCTGGCATTTCGAAGGGAGGAAACTTCCAATGTGCTGCACAAACTGTCTCACAGCAGACGGGATATTTTGCTGTATGTGTACCAGCGTAAATCTGTCTGAAGGCATTAGTCATCTAGATACTCTTTAGAGAAAGATGCAGTCTTAGGAAGAGCCGCTTTTTTTGTGTGTGTTTTTTTGTAATCAAAGTTTGTGTAGCAATAATTTTTAAAATCAAAGCTTCCACAAGTTTATGTGCAATAGACTGAACATAAATCTAGGGGTAAATAATTTACTCTGCATGTTAAAGGCATTTTGTGATGACTTTGAGGTCTATGCAACTGTAACATTACAACCATGTGTTTCTTCAGTACTGGAATACAACTACCACAAAGTTTTAATTTTACACATATACACTCCTGTTTCTAACCCACTTTGATTTTTATCCTCAGGTTCAGTCACGGAGACCAACATTAATTGCAAAAATTGTACATTGCTACATTGTGTACCAAAAATACAAACAGTAAGATTCTTGCAACTGGGTTTTGAAGGCACTGGAGAAATGTGTTTCAGACATTACGTATGAATACCATGGCAGCAGGTACACATAGCAACCATCGACAAGCAATTAGCTGGTAATTTGACACAGTAATTACCAAAGCGGGAAGGAAACATTTGTTTTGACAATTAGGGGGGTGGCGAGGTGTTAATCAAGCTTCATTTGCCAATCAAACCGTGGTTGGAAACACGGTTTCAATCAGGATGGAACATCTTCCTCCTAACATGTTATTCATTTCAAAAGAGTTTCCTTCAACCCTGGGGTCGGGCGGGGCAGGGGAGCATCTTAGCAGAAGATGGACATCACACAATGTGTCATATTTTAGAATACAGTGCACTCCTGTTATAAGGAACAACGGTTATAACTAATCTTGCAACATCAAAGTAAAAATTCATGTCCCAAAATTATCTAAATGCCTCTATATCCGTTACTGTTCGGCTATAACCAAATGTTGATATAATGAAAGAAACACGCTGGTCCCGAGGACTTTGTTATGACGGGAGTCGACTGTACGTACTCTACAAATTAACTCTTACCCTCTTCCATTCAGAATAAATCAACAACATGTGATTACAGATCCATATAATTATGTCAGGATAAAGTTAAATTCTAGGTGGCTTTTATAGGAGTCTTGGGATATTTTTTTTTTCTGATCTCTGTCCTCACTGGGCGCTCGTGAAATTCAACCTTCCATGAACTCGGATGGACGAGACATCACTCCAGGAGGTGTGGGCGAATCCAATCAAATGTTCCTCCCCACAGAGATTTACTGCTGCAGGTGTAATTATTTGCTGCACTAATTGTGAACTATCAAAGCCATTAAGATATACAGATCACCCTCTACCTGTTGCAGAGGGCACCAGAGGAGGTACTTTGAGGACACTGACATTTTCCTGCATGTCCAGACCCGTTTCTACTTGTTTTGTGCCAATTAGATATTACCGGTCTGCAATTCTTCTCCTCTTGTTATTTTCAGGCTGGAGTTGATGTCATAACAATGCATCTATGAATATCTCTGGCACAGTTCCAATAAACAATTCTGATTTTCACTTCTTCTTTGTTTATCTTCACAGAAAACCTTTCAGCACTCCCAACGGAAATAACCAGAATAGCAAGTGCTGTAAGCAAATATATCATTGCAAAATCTCATGTTTATTGCAAAAGACAGTTTTCTCTGAGATTCAGCTATCTCAACAGTCTCTTTAACAATTAAAGGCTTACCAAACTCCTATGAATAATGTGTAGTCTCTCTCTAAAAAAAAGAAGAAGATGAGTGGGATGGGGGATATGCAACAATTGTATACAGTTGCCATGGAGACCCAGAGATGATTGGCTGAATTTGAACACCTACCACGTATTCGAAGACGAAGGAGAGCGTCGTCTTGGTGTGGATGATGTCGTGGAGGCAGACGATGTTGGCGTGCTTCAGGTCCTTCAGGAGCGACGCCTCCCGGATGGCAGTGAAAGGTGTCCCTTCGTCCTGTTGTAGCCGGATCTCCTTCAGTGCCACGACCTGTTGGTTGACACTGTGTGGAGGGAAGGAGGTTGTGTGCATGGGTGGCAGGTGGGGTTTTGGGGGGAAGGGGGAGGGGTAAGAGAGGGGTAAGAGAGGGGTAAGGGAGGGGAGTGGTTTAAGGATGGGGAGGGGTAAGGAAGGGGTAAAGGAGGGGAGTGATTTAAGGATGGAGAGGTGTCCAGAAAGGTGGGAGCAAGGAGAGAAGAAAAAATGAACATGAAATTAATTTGTTGTTAAATGTTTGAATCCTAAACTTCTTTTAATGTGAGGCTAGAAATTCTGTAATCTTGATCACTGTTTCAGAATGACTTTTAACTGCCTAACACTGCACACGAATCTGCAATTACACTTCTACATGTTGGAAAGTACTGTTTAAAGTGGTTTGTTTCCAACTACATGTACTTATCAGGCAAGTCATACTAAGAAAATGGGAAATGATGCTTCTTCAGTTCTTACCTACTGACAGCTTTGTAGACTTTGGCATAGGATCCCTCGCCGAGCGGACAGATCTTCTTGTATGTCTCTATCTTCCCGAAGGGTGAACAGGACTGCAGCGAGGAGACAAGAAAAGATGACAAAACAAACTGGTAAATACATGATAGGGAGCAGACACACATAATGTTCTTTGATACCTCTTTAATGATGATAATAATACAAACATACAATTTCTATAGCATCATTTTTGATTTTGATTAAATGCTCAAGGTGCTTTACACTGATACAAAAAGACTTAAAGTACCATAAAAGAAGAAGAAGATATTTTAGAAATGACAGCTATGAACATTTTCATATGGATTATCACCATTGTTGCCATAACTATCATCATTTTCATCATCAACATGTTCATCTTCCAATGATCACCTCTATCATTCCCATCGGCATCACCGTCACCAATGTCACTTATCATGGTCATTACTTTAATCGGAATATTCATCTTCACATTATCACCATCACTATGACCATTAGCATCGTTACCATAATCATTATTTTCATGACCACCAACATCATCTCTATCGGTATTGCCATGGTGATGGCTTTGATTTCTCAGCATCATCATCATCATCATCATCATCATCATCATCATCATCATCATCATCATCATCACTGTCATCACTTTCACAACCCACCATCAACATACCAACTTCATCAGCATCACCACAGCTATCAAGAGTTTTCAAAATCCTTGGTAAACAACGATTTAGTCATCTTTTTCTTCAGAAAAGTACTGAAGATACTATGACCCATGAGACTTTGTATGAAGGACAAACCAGAAATCAAGAGGAAAACTATAAGATGCCAATGGAAGTGAGCTAAGGATGTGGGGGAAAAAGGCTCTTAAAGTTGAAGTGCACGAAACCTGTTTATGACGTGCTTTTAGTTTCATATCCTACCTGGCAGTCACACAGTCTAACTCTGAAAACAAACTCACACCTAGTCGAGTAGTTTAAACTCTCTCTGTCTCTCCCTGTTCCTGTTGTTGAACAGTTTGCATGGATTGTGCATTTCTACACAGAGGTTCATTTAGCCCGGCAGTTGCGAGGGGGTGTACAGGCTTTGCCCGTATGTGGGACATATATATTTATCTTGTGATCTAAGCGGATATTCCGTTGTCGAGGACGGGTATTGTTGTGCGCATTGCCATGCCGGGCCATTATGGGAAAATACTGAGATAACAAAAGATAGGCAGACAGAATGGAGACATGAAGACATTGGGCCAAATTTTAAAAAAGAAATAAATATGCAGAATCAAATATAGAGAGATATACTATAAATATATTTGTCTCTCAGTATGTGTTCTTGAGGGAAAAAGAAGAGGAGAGAGAGGGGCAATGTAATGGGTGTTAAGTATATTTATATATATATTACATTATACATGATTGTGAAAAATTGTCACTATATACTTGTATAGAATGAGGGAGCTAAGAAAAGTGTGTGTTAAATAAAAGTGGCTGTTAAATAAAAGTGGCTGTGAGGAAAAAGAAAATCACACAGATCAAAGTTCAGAGTGTAAGGACTTCACTTGTTATCGACACTAATAAAAGAGCTACACTCGGTTTCCGTAGAAGAAGTCCACAGTCAGACAGGCGTTACTGACTGGGCTGGACAGCTGTGTACGAATCCATCAGCTGAGGGGTATGAACTTTACCCTCACAGCACCAACATCGCACAAACGCCTATGCAGGAATATCAACTGGCAGTTGCAGGGTTAAATGACTAAAAATTCAGCTCGACCCTGGATTACCCGTCGTGTACAAACCCCCCCCCCCCCCACCCCTGGGTGTCAATCCCATTGTTTATAATATGAATATCAAATCTAGCAGAGGAAAACGCGCTACCGATTTGGAAAGCAGCCAAATGATTACCTCTGCTGACTCAAATTTGACTCAAATACAAAACTTGTGTCCACAGTATGTGCACGAAAATACATTGTTCTGTAATCATCAAGAAATGCTATGTATGAGGTAGAGTCATCAATTTTTCCCCATAAAATTTTCAAAATATTCACATTTTTGTGAACTATCAATGTTTCAATACATGACAATTTTGGAGCATATCTTGCTCACTATGTTGACGTTGCTCACGATTCATTTGTTACTGAGTAGATTAAAACATCTATGGTATGTACATGTTCTTGACAAAGTCCAATAGATACATAATAGCAATGAAAAAGTAATAACCATAACACAAACAATGATAATAAATCTAGTTGATACTGCTATTACTATTTCAATTTCATTCTGATACTAACCACCAATATAGTTGTAACAAAAAGTGATCTTAAAATAATCAATAAATTGATAATGATAATAATCACAGCATTGGTATTGATAGAACAATACCAACAATAATAATAAAGAATGTTACTCAGTCAGCCTGCTGTCTTATTTTTCTAATTACTCCAGTGCATTGGTCTGGGAGAGACTATAGTGTTCACAATCCTAAATATAGGTGTATCAAATTCTCTACCTGGCTATAGATAGTGCGAGAGGGATGTGCATTCAAGATCCATCTCCTATTTTCAGTTTCTCCTGAGACCCAGGAGGGGAATTAATTGGCAGTCATGTGACAATGAGAACGTCGTTGCGAGGAACGTCCGCCACGCGCTGTGCCACAGGGATACCTCGCGCTTCAAGCCAATGGGCAGCTATTAAAGCCAGCGGGCTGGCATCTGTTCGTCGGAAAACACCAAGTTGTTGACTCTCTAAGTGTATTGCGGGGAAGGAAGACCTTCTGAAGAGGGAACTTCCTTGTGGTTAGCCGTGACATTGAGCCAGACATTTCGTGCATCACCGTGGGAAATATGAGCTCTGAGATGGCTGCTCATTATGTAAGGCACTTTTATCTCTATCAGACAAATGACCCTCTTTGATAAAAACTGAGTAAAAAACACTCTCTCCTCTTCGTTTCCCATTTCTTGATCATTTGTTTGCACAAACATCCTTTTGACATGGCATTGGGTGTCGAGGTGAGATAACCATGGGCCACTTTGCATTTCTGAAGATCCGATATGGTAAAAAAAAACCACAGCAACACAAAGCAAAATAACAACAAAAAAAGAAACCACCTTTCTAGGATTTTTTAAAGTGAATTCAGAAGTTATCAGCAGAATGTTATTCAGAGTAATTATTCCTCTTTGTTTTATTCAGATCTATGGTTTAGATGGCATATTTTCAAAGAGTTGCTTACACTAAGTTCCACTGATTTCAATGAAACATGCAGTTTTTGTACACGGAAAGAACACAAAATATAATTTATAGTGGTCTGCCCTCGTTTCTTTACAATACTAGCAGGGAAAATGTCTTCATACACCAAACTGATGATCAAATATGTAAGACACAATGAATTCTTAGGGTAACCTCAACACCTTAACTTCATAAATTCTCAAAAGTGGTGGTATAATCCATTCTGAAATGCTCTCTGGTTTTTTCACTTCTCAGCACACACACGATTTCGTTTCACTAAGAATCATACCAGTAGAACTGGATTACGGAAAGACCCAAAGAATTCCGGGAATGGTATGCTAGGCAGCATTCACTTCCTGCAAGTCGCATCGCAATACTAGATCACTTCCTGTTTGCCTATCTATCTATCCATCTATCTGTCTATCCAATATCCATGTCTATGTTTGTAAACCTACGCCTCTCTACACAGATATCTTTTTCTATTTACGACAACATGAAGCTGAGAAAATTATCGCAAATCAGATACTTCTGTTCATAATCTGAACCAATATCTGTTGGATTTCCTGGTATATGTGATATGGCCCATCCTCTCTGTGTACACGCATATATCAATCATCCCAATACAGCGGAAATTATCCACATCCCACATGCTGAAAGGAATACTTCTGTACTTCATAGTGCTATTGTTTCATTCCAGAAACTTCTGACACATTACAGCACAGTGCCCTTTTCCTCAACAGGCAAACAAACATACTAGCAATACATGTAAACACATAGCAACATCCTGGTCATGTTTAAACTCAAGAACTCTCAACTTATCATCAGTGAAAGGGAATTCTGGCCCAGCTCATGTGAGTCACCAACCAAGAATGATAAAACCTTTAGAATAACGATCAAATGACAAAACAAATAACATGCCTCATCATGTTATAAATGCTTTTTAAATTACCTTGCACATTTTCTCATATGAAAACAAAACATAATATGTAACACATCTTTTCACGGCATGAATATATTATGAATTTTGAATTCATAATGGCATTTGTCAAATTTCCTAGTTCAGTGAAAGCTAAATCATGTGAAATCAGAAAATGCGCACACACTCACATGCACACATACAATTAATTAATAGGCCGTACTTTTGAGTAATGGACACAAAGGAAGCCCTCCTCTGCTCTTGCCCCCCCCCCCACAAACACACCCTCCCCCCCAACCAATCCTGAAGACTAACTTACAAAATGTCAAAGTGGCAAGAAACAACAACAGAGATATTACTCCCTCTGCCATTTATGTATACATATCTGAGCGGCAACATAAATTTCGAACAGACAGCCCTCGAGCACAGATATGCAAGGCTCGTCACACAGCCAGCTGTTTCCGTTGCCTGCTGTCTCACACTTTGCAAGAAAGATCATGGTCCTCTTCTATGATTTGTAGCTTTAACCCTTTCACCCCTGAAGATCGTCCGAACCTCACTGGCCCACCCTAAATTGTGTGAGGATTTGTGAGCTCCTTATGTATATGCCTCATGTGTCATCTGTATCTTAGCCTTCTCTGCAATATCCATAAATATAGAATTACTTTGTGTAAACTCACAGAAAATTGTATGAAATGTAAGGTGTCCTTTAGTAAGTAGGGAATGTGTTGCAATTATAAGAAGAGAACTCTAGATTCTACAGTTGCTTTTTGTTTTATATTTATACATTATATAAAGACTCTCTTGCGTTCAGTTGCATTAAAAAACAGCCTTACTCTTACGCAAGTCAAATCCAAAAGGACAGAAGCAAAATACTTTGTCTTCTCTGAATTTCAACTCACACAACAGAGTTGATATGTTTCAATCCCTCTTTGGTTTAATAAGCTTTTTCAACTTTGCCAATCTTCTTGACTTGTGCTATGTTGACTTAAGTGAGGTTGACTGTACTGGAATATCTTCCTCTAGAAAGTCAAACAACTGAATGCCTTTCTGTTCCTCCTTCAAACAAATTGTGTCACACCCTACAAATGATGAGACATAGATACCTACAGCTGATAAAGAAACAAATTTACAAAAAACAATATTTTAAAAAAGGCATCTTGACAGCAAGATTGCCATAGCAATTTCAATCAGGCTGTATGAAGTAAAAAGATGAATGCGTCATCAAGACAGGACCACGATTATCAGCAAATCACGCTTTCCTTGCATCGACCATCTGTTACGTAAACTAATCCGCCTGTTGTGAATATCTGTTTTGTTCACAGACATTCTGATGTTATCTTGCTTCTTTGTTCTCAGGAATTATCTGTCCTGTGCATCTTATGATTTCACATCCAAATTTATGACAATCATCTGTCATTACTTTCGCATTTTAATTTGTGAGCGAGCACTTTCACCCCTTGAGGTTGAGCTGACTTTACTAGAATAGACATTTCCAATAGACACCTGCCCAGGTATACTCTGGGCTATAGTCTTCAACGGGTTAATCATAATCTTGGTCATTTGGAATGATCCCTCCCTGCGTGTAGCTATAGAGGACAAAAAAAGAAAAGAAAAAAGAAGAGAGACACAAAACAACTAGTCTTCCACCCATGAATGCAGACACAATGTTACATACATCCACTTACAGAAATTTCTTTCCATATACTGCTTTGGAAAGAGACTTCAAATCCAGCCATGAAAACAAAATGGAAAAGATGCAAAAATCCATCAATGCAGAACATTCTTTCATTTCTTCTGTACCATGTCAAGCTGAAAGACTGGTTCCTGATTACATTTTTTTTTTTCGTACAATTGAAAGAACATCGTGCAGCTGCTGCTGTAATGAAGAAAAACTATATTCATTCCCCATATAGAAATACCAGGGAGCTTTGAAGCTTGGAAAGACTTATTGAACTTACTGATTCTACAAAGAGGTATTTGAGGAATGGACACAGGGTGAGGATGTTTAATTTCCGAGCGGGAGGGAAAGTTTACTTTAAGATTTCCTTTACATCAATTTGAATGGTACTTGATAAAGGGGGGGGGGGTGGGGGAGGTGGCACACTTCTGATATATGCTTAAACAGACCACAATATCGCATTCCAGGTTCAAGCAGAAAGTTCAGTGTAATTACTGACTTCATTAGCTCGACGCTAGAATAGCTTTTGACAAATTAATTTGAACGCTGTCAAGATCCCCTGCATGGAGGTCTCGGGGCGGAAACGCCCCAAGCTACAGCCCCCTCCCCCTCAATTTAGACAATTATGTCCAAGGGGTGCAGCCACATCCTGTCCAAATTTCCAGATGAAAAATATCTTTTGCAAGTGAACCTACTTTGAATTTGGGAACGACAGTGCTCTTTTTCTTTTGTTGAGTTCAAGCAGATCTTTGATAAGTTTGCAGGATAGCAAATGATTTATATCACAGCAGTGCTCTTCTTTGAGCTTTAGACCTAATTTTGATATCATTTCAAGAGAAAAGAGGAAAAAGATGCAAAGGGGACAAACTGTCTGCACACTAAGAAGCCTGGGAATGTCATGGGAAGTTCACAGTCAAATCTCCATGGCATGGTGCGTCAGATAGGAAAAGGGATTTATTCTCCAAGAGCCCCTTAGTGGACACAAATTAGGTCTCAGGAACTTTAAATTCAATTCCTAGAGGCACTCAAGTCTGCCATGGGGAGGGGAAAGATGATGTAAGGGATTAAAATCCCTCAAGTTTTTGTAATCCAAGGCATCTTATTAGTCCTTAGTTTCCTCTCTAGAATCTGGAACACTTCCCCCCCCCCCCCCCAAGACTTTGGTAGGGCATATACATCAACTTTGAGCCATTGCAAATGTCATTTTCTTTATCTAAGTTTGCTCTATTTATTAAAGATTCTTGAACATAGTGCAAAATGCAATTTTAGCAGCAGATGCCAGGAGGGGCTATCTGTCCTGATTCTTTGACAATTTGTACAATTTTTGACAACTTATCTCTCTTTTCTGATGTATAAGATGGAAGTCGTATGTTCAGTGCATAGAGAATCTTGAATGCGGCACTACAGTGTTGACTACCATAAATACATACAGAAATATCTGATCTAGATTGAGTTTGTTTTGTTTCTATTTTTCTTTTGCTTTCCACATCCATTTATTGTATGTAAAGTAACCCTAAGCACTCCTTTAAATCAACACTGAAAGGGACCAAGTCCAGTAGATTGAGAATGTCTTGTTTTTAATGTAATTGATCTTTTCTCACCTATTCTGTAATCAGTATGCACTTTCAGGATAAATTCATACCTCATAATCTACACTTAATAAAACATCACTTAGGACCTACAAAACTAAAACTAAAATAAAATATATCAATATACAAATATATCAATAAGACATCAGTTATTCGACATAAAGTAACTCCTCCTTTGATGCAAAGAAACTGACAGAAATAAAAAAAATTTCAATGAATGTAATGAATATCACCACACATCCCACTTGAAATCCGTAAATACATTAAGGGGCTCACAGGCTTTTACGACCAGGTGACATAGATGTCAGTGTATTTTATAAATAGGCACATAATTGCGAGCATTACTTTCGATCAAGTGTATATGACATCTCTGTACTCTGGGCTAAAAGCGACAAGAGGGTGGTTCCTCTTTTTCTTTACTGTCTTGGATATCAATGAGGACTTTGAAAAGAAGTTTTACTTTCACAAACTTTACATAAAATTACAAACAATGATAAATGATGAGGTCTTGGGTGCATGCGAACTTCTCTCTAGTTTTTATTCCCAATTGGCACTCACTCAGTAAAGCCACCACGAGGCAATCAATACAGTTGTGATTCGGGGGCTCATTAAAGATTTTGTAAACGAGACAAAAGAGGACCCATTATCACACACTCAGAGACATGAGGAATTCTGACATCAGTAAAATCCCCCACTGGACTCAATGAGACCACTCAACAGTTGTTTCAAAAAGCTATTATTGCTCTCTTTCAGTCTTCGTACGTTGTGTTTTATTACGTCACGTGTGAATAACCTCATCAAGAAGTAAAAGAAAGAGAGGGAGAATGAGAGAAGGAGATATCTACAGATGAAGAGTTTGTTTGCAAAAACCGATAAGTCCATATTTGCCAAATGGAGATATTTGCGATTAAAGGTCAAGAAAAATAAAGAGAATAATAAGAAAATTTTTGCTTCTTTTGTCCATAACTTAAAAAATGTACCTCTTAAGTGGCCGATACATCATTTTAAAGGTATTATTTTGTACTTTATGACAGAGACCGTACTTCAAAATCTTCAAAAATGGACTTATCGGTTTTTGCGAACAAACTCTTCAGATGTTCAGATATGAAAGCAAGTTGAGCAATACACCATAGTAAGAACAAAATTAGATGTATAAATTGACAGTGATCAAAACAAAATGTGATATGCCTGATGTTAGGTACAGAGATTCGCATCCTTCTACACTTTGATGTGCAAGGGGGATTAAAAAAAAAAAAAAAAAAAAAAAAAAAATATATATATATATATATATATATATATATATAAAGAGAGAAAGGGCAAGTGTTGAGAAGTGTTAAGTGCAAAAAAAAAAAAAATATATATATATATATATATATATATATATATATATATATATATATATATATAAAGAGAGAAAGGGCAAGTGTTGAGAAGTGTTAAGTGCAAAAAAAAAAAAATGATGAAAGCAAAAGCGAGAGAGACAAGATGAAATACATGTTGTTCTCTCAAAACTAATGCCAAGAAGTGTGCAAATGAAAACTGATCTAAAAGCTCTTAGCAAATCTCTGATGAAGTGTAAATAATTTGGATAGAAAAAGTACAACAGCATGGATCAGAGACGAAAATGGCATCAACCTAGGAACAGCCAGCACTATTCCTCTACAAGATTTCTTCTTTCTTTAATTCTTCTTGTTTTATTTGGGGAATAATCACATAATTGTTGAAAAATATACACAGACTTTAAAGCAGTATCAAAGTCTGAATACTGAAAGTATGGTTAACTCTCAAAGTATGTCCTTTCATAACCTGATCTGATTTCTGTGGTAATGACTCTGATCTACTTTGATTTAACATCAAAGACAGAGCTATCGGTGAAGACGACTATACAAACTATCCATTCACAGGACAACAAGGTCTTATAACCATGAATTTCAACACTTATCTGATTGCATGTCATGTGCAGTATAACTTTCCTACCTTGCAGTACTTCACTGAAGTTTTACTGTCGTGCTTGCATGTCCTGGCCACCTTGACGGGGGCGGGTCGGTAGATTCGCTCGTGGCGTTTGGCGTATCCAGACCCCGCCTGGGGCATGGTGAGAATGCCGGACACTATGGCTGGCATGGTGGAAAAGTTTGACTTATCCTTGCTTGTCCTCGTAAGAAATTCAAGCGAAGCACAAAAATCACAGCAGTTGTAAACACAGCCTGCGTGATCTACTATAAAATTGGGCACACTTTATCTCTCTCCTTGGCAAAGAGCTGGTAGGTCAGAACCAGTAAAAGATGATGCCCTCGGACCCTCGTTGGAAGCGATAAGCGGCATCCAAATAGCAAACAGGAGCTCAGGCAACGGTGCGTCCTACCAACAGCTGAGGCAACCAGAGAGTGTCTGCTCCACTGTCTACAACACTCTCTCTTTAATAGGATACGTACACGTGATGAGTTCCCCGCCGGCAAAATACCCGCCGCTCCCGCAAACTACCAACAACTTCCTCTCTCACTCAAACGCAAAAGCTTGCTTGTGACTGGCTGGATTTGTCAGAGCCTTGTACGTGACGCATCGTTTGAATTCTCACTGCCAGGATAGCTCGTACAAGTCTGTATATATTAGCACAGAACACGGGAAGAAAAGTCTGACAATTGCACATGGTCAGATTGTAAACTCCCTATCTACTGCATATTCATGAAGAGCAACTCTTGGTAAAGGTACAGTGTGCGTTGACCAATTACAAAGTTAAGACATAATCTCTGTTTAACTCAGTTGTGCAATCAAACATGTGGCTACTGTATTTTCCCCTCTTTCAATGAGCTGTATTAGCCAATCATCATCCACCACAATGCATTCAGTTGTGGCATGAATATTCACGAGTTGATAGACAGGAAACCACTTGGTTACACAGGCAGGAAGTGAAGCGTTTCATCAACACAGCGTTATATCCACGTTGGCGACGATTTGATGCAGCTTGACTCAACGGGCTACAAACAGAGGTGTTGAAATCTTGAAACAAAGAACTATATTTAGCACCCAATGGGAATTAAACTACTCTCAAATGAAGGCAACATTGAGCAAGTGACGTGGTTGTATTGCTTCCACATGTCACAATATCAGATAAAAATTGAACAACTTTATTTATAGTACTGATATCATGCAGCATCATATAATATATTGCCTGAACTTTAAAAAAAAATCAATCAGATGGAGGAGAAAAAAAGAATAATGGAAAACTGTTTAGTTTCAACAGAATTGACACACAGTGGATGTTTGGCAGTTCACCGAACTTCCAATCACCTGTGTCCATATTGAAATACAGGTAACTCTAATTCAGAAGTATGATGTCACAGTCATTACAACAGTAACATCAAATTGCACAGTACTACACAGCAACCTAAAATGCTGCTCTTGCCCAATAATGCACAGCAACATCAAATTAGAGTAAGGTGATTTGGCACATCTTTCTTGGTCTCATGAGTGAACAGTAATTTCATGGGTAAACCTTGCTTTATATTCCCTCTGATGTTTTCCCTGCAGCAGACTGCGCAATGGATCATTAATAGCAATTTCTAAAAACAAATTGAAATAGATCCTCTATATACACATTCTAGCATGCTGCTGTCCACTTTTGGGCCACTGTATTTGGATATGTCCCCCTCCTCCACCCATCCCCTCCCCCTTCACCCATCAGGCCTTCCAAATAATGGTAGGATTTTGCTGCAGAATCGACGGCATCAAAGATGATGTCTTTGATACATCGCATGTCTTTGCATAAAAGAAAATGCATTTTTCAAACTTTCCTATCCATTTTCTTAATTTCAAAAGTGCTATTAAGTATAGTAGTCTTAAAAGAAAAAAAAAATAAAAGAGGGCTAGGTTGATATGTTTTGATGTAAATGTTACATCATGAGCATGAATATCACATTTTTCATAACTGTTGCATTATCTCAACTAATAGCGCATTACCCATTTATCCATTGATACTGTCACATTTCTAAATAAGCCTCGGATAACCTCACTCTATGACAGCTCTACTTTTATCAACAATTTAGACAGCAGTTATCATGGATGAATGACAAAACAGATCTTGAGGAGTTGATAGGAATATCTAATTTACAACCAGCCATATAGTTTGTAAATGAATTTTGACATATCCATTTGTTTTCCTTTGTTCACATGATACTCTTGTCTCATTATCTAATGTATGTGACAGATTATTATTTTCAAGTTATTCAACAAGGAAAACAGAATGTTATATATATATATATATATTTTTTTTTTTTTTTTGGGGGGTGTCATTTTTTTTTACACAATCAATGGAAGAGTGATGACATCATCGGCTCTCTGGTTTGCATATTCATAAAAACTACTTGAAATCAGTTTTGCAAAGTATTAGTAAGTGTCTTCAGAATTTCATAACTTCCTTGCTTTTGATCTGATTTTGACCATATTTGCACTGTAGTGCTTGCAAAATATATTTCACTTTTTCTTCTCAGAGTAACATTTGACTGGCATGCAATTTATTTTCCCTTTAGATTATCATGACAACTAAAGAAATTATTCTCAGCTTTAATCAAGATAATAGACTCTGTCCCTATGGCAGTGGGCAAGTAATTCATATTTTTGCCCTTCAGTCTCTGCTTACTGATGACATTGAGGAATAAGTAATGAAGCTTCAATCAATAACCTATCTATATCTATCTCTGTATCTCACTCTGTTACTCTCTCTTTCCACTGCTTGACAACCATTAACCTTTTCTGAGCCAGAGACTCTGGATAGGATATACAACTCTATGTGGTCTTCTGTGCCAGTTGGCACTAAAAGCACGCAAAGGGTTAAATTGAATTGAATGAAACCAACTGATGGTCATGACCATGAAGTTGTAGATTATGGATTTTGATTTTCATTTGAATTGGAAGGAAAGTTGCAGTAGCTCTGATAGAGAAGTTGATCCTTTCAGTTGAGGGTCCCTGGACATTGTGCACAACACTGTGGGGTGTTCTGTGGCAATTGGCCCTTCAAGGATACCAAGGATGAAAGCCATGTCATATTGCTATATCAATCTAGCATGCTATTTAACTTGTATCTAATCAACATCACTAGTATATTCTGTCACAATTAAAAAAAAAAGCATACACAAGGTGACCACATCTCTTGTCATGAATTTCCACTGGTAGAGAAGATTATTGAATACAGTCAAACCTGCCTTAGGGGCCACCAGTCTATAGCGGCCGCCTGCCTATCAACGGCCACTTTTTTCGTCTGCCTCGGGTGGCCGCTATATAGACAGGTTTGACTGTACCATAATATACATAAAGTATCATGAATCTTGACTCATTAACACAGACAGATATGCCAATGCATCTTTGTCTCCAGTTATTAAGATCATAAAACATATGAAGGGTTTGTTTGCAAAAACCGATAAGTCCATATTTGAAGATTTTGAAGTACAATCTCTGTCATAAAGTACAAAACAATACCTTTTAAATGATATATTGGTCACTACATATAAAGGTATATTTTTGAAGTTAAGGTCAAAAGAAGCAAAAATTTTCTAATTATTCTCTTTATTTTTCTTGACCTTAAATCGCAAATATCTCCATTTGTCAAATATGGACTTATCGGTTTTTGCAAACAAACTCTTCATATTTTTTAACACAATGGTTTAGAGAAAAAATGTTGTATGATTGACTTTGTCAATAATGCAAGAAGTTCCATTTACACAAAAAACATCTTATCAACTCTGAAGATAGTTTATGTAAATTCTAAGTCACATGAAAAATATTTGACTTTCAGGCATATTTCCACTGTTTTAGGAAAAAAAAGCCCATTCCTATAACCTAACTCTGGACCAGGCATACACCCTTATGAAATGCAGCATATAATATATTGCAAGCATTGTTTACAACCTGCCCTCACGTCATGTGTGATCTCGGTGTTTTTACTGGGTTACCTGGTGATGGCGAAACCTCAATACAAACCTCACTCCCTGTATTGCGTATCTTTTGAGGTCATCAGTGGGATTATTTCAGCACTCCGTTTTTAACAAAACAAACAATATGTTAACATGCTTGGACAAGTCCAGTTCTGTCATCAATTTGCTCTGATGTTAAGGTTGTATCATTATCACCTGTTATTGTCTTTTTTTTTCTTTTGAAACTGTGCCAACTCTTGCATAATTGTGTTGCCAGACAAGAACACCAAAATATAGGTCCTACTATTATGGTTTGGTGCCATTATTACCACCATTCAAGGGGATTCTGTTTGTTGACATTTGGCAATAGATGGAGTGGAGTGAGTCATGTGATCTGCATGAGCCAGCATGGCATCGACCTGACATTATCCATTAATAGAGCCACGTGTAACGAATACAATTAGAAATAACTTTCAAATTTAGAAATATACAGCATTTCATAATGAGGGAAAATCACACATATTATATAGGTATCTTTCAGTGTGAACATCTTAAATTGCGATATTTATTTCTTTACCCACACAATTTTTTTCTTTCTTTTAGCAAAATGATACAATATGATTCACTGCTTTAATCCTCTGATTGAGTTACAATCTGATTCTGCACATGAACACACTAAAGACTGTTTTTGAGTTTGTATTCATAAACTAGTCAATTTGTTCTTTATCAGTAAGTTAATAACAGCATAAACTGTAGGCCTATAAAGCATCCTTATATACTATGACCTTCCCAGCTAGCATAGAAACTGATAATTCCCTGCACAAGAGAAACTTCACCTATTTTATACACTTACACAAACACAAATACAAGCCAACTGATCCCCTCCCACCCCGTCCCATGACTTGTAAAGCATGTCATAGCCACAACTAAAGATGCGCACTCTGAATGCAAGCTTCGATGACTTTCAGATAATTGTTACCTCCACCACACACTGTACTGAAATCCAATTGCTTACAGGGGACTAGATCCACAATACATCAAATTGATGGGGAATTATCATTTTTACGAAGCCATGGCATATTTTTCTATTAACATCATTATATTCTTGGCATCTATGGAGCACATGTGTGCTTCCCTAACCTCTTGTTTTATACACTTTTATTTTTTTTTGCTGGTACAAGGAGCTTAATCATCTGAAGATATTTGTAGTCTGACAGTCTGTATCATATCCAGGTTGGACAGGGATCATTTATTTTGCATGTCGTCATGGTAACCGGTACAGCATCACTCCAGAGAACCACCAGGGGTGATACAGTACACCCCTATACCCCATCCTCTTCCCCTCCAGCAAACTCTCGGCAGTGTGAGTCACCGGAGAGGAATAACAGAAGGTGATGACAGAGGAGGAGAAATGACTTGTAAACACCGTGCTTTACGACGAGTCACGGTTCCCAAAGTGCTGCCTTATTCACGACATGCAAATGTTTGACGACAAAGTCAATGTCAATACCCATCAAAGTTGGATTCATGGGAAATCTGCCAAACCATAAAATAATGTTTATATATTCACACACTCTCTCTCTCAAATATTTTCCCACTGGTGCATTACATGTCCACATCAATTCAAAATTACTGCTGCAATTATGAACTTTCCTGTAGATGTATGACTTTTGTCGTGGTGACGATACTAATATTTCCTGAAGCGATTCGAGTGAAGTCTGCCTGGTTTCCTGAAATTAAGAGCACCTAGAGCCCACAGGAAGACGAGGAGGTGCAAGACTTGCTAGCGTGAGAAACTTCTCATGCCTTCATCAACTATACGAGAAAAAAATGGTATTATAATGATGATGACTGGGATGAGAAGAGAACATGCAGAGTGTTCCATCTGAAGGGTGTGAAAAGCTACAGAAGTATTCACGTCGGCCCAAAAACAGCAAATGAAACCCCCGGGTTAGGAAATCGTGCACATTCCCAAGAATCATTCTCTTCATCATCCTCATTATATCGCATGGCTAATTGATGTTTTCTTGGAGCACATACAATGTACTAATGAACAGTATTCTACTTGTTTCAAACTCTGCTGAGCCTGAAGCTCTCTATGCATGGAGTGAAGTAACACTTTTCTTGTTTTCAGCATCACATTAAACATTAGAATCTATTCCATTGACTTTCAATGATAAAGAACAAAATATATGTATATCATATCCTTATTCAAACCTCTAGCATTGCTTAGTATTGGGAGAACATTGAAAAAAAACCCCACACCAACTACCAGGGGCAGCAAATGCAAAAATGGGGGGGGGGGGGGCATGGGGGAGGCCAATGATGTTACCATTCATTTGCTGAATCTTTAATATAGTGGTCAAATTCTTATATGAATTAATAATTATGCTTCAGATGCAATATATACTCTGTGGGAAAAAGATTTTGAATCAACATGCTGAACAGAATAAAACTATTGCAGAGAAATTGCTGGCAAAAACTGGACATAGAAGATCATATGAATATTGTGACCAGGAATTTATAAAGAATAGTTAAGCATTGAGATATGATTAGACTTTTCTATGTCTTTCTATGGGTTGATATCTGTAGAAAGGCATCATATGTACAATGCTAACATCCAGTCATACATGTTCTCATAACAAGGTCATTTCTGTTTTTTCGTTTAATAGCCAGAAATTCAATGGAACTTGGTGGGGGAGGGGGGTTGTTATTTGATGTCAATTACTATTTAAAGAACAAAGTCATAAGGAAGGATGAATTTTAAAAAGAAAAAAGAAAAAAAAGAAGAGACCAAGTAGATATTTCTTCAGCTTACTCATTTCAGGAGTAAAATTCCACCAAAGCACGGTGAAAAAGCACTTTCACTTAACATTGACAAAGTGAAAGTTAAAAGTGAACATCCTGGGTAATTGTGTGTCACGGGTGCTCTCCATGTTTTTCTCATTATTCATAACCAGGGCCTATATTTTTTATTTTTTATTTTCAATACTTACAGATTCATCTCTGGCTGTCTGCCATGACTATGAGACTGCACACTGTTTTTTGTTTTTTTTTTTTTTAAGCAAAGGATCCAAGTGCCCCTGGGAACTGTATTGTCTCCACAATCTCTAGTTACGATACCTTTACAGATATATATGTTGTTGTTTCCTATTCTCTGTTTTAGCACATGCAAGGTCTACATGAAGAACTTCATCGCAAAATTGGCTAGGCGCCATTTTCAACATTTCTAAAGTCCACCCATCATCAGATAAAGCAAAATGAAAGCTTTCCAGTGATATACATCACTTGTAACATACAAAGGGATATTCCTGTGTAAGTTATGATGAATAATACCCATAGTTTCATATTGGTGTTTTTTCCCCCTTTTTTTTTGGGGGGGGAGGGGTATTTTTAGTAGCTTTAAACTTAACTATCTAAACAAGAATGAAGTTATCTCTTTTTGCAAAAAAAACAAAACTCGTCGTATGGTCACATTCTTAATACCTAGGTGTTCCCACTTTATAACCATCACGATAGATTGCTTGACAATTCATGGAAGTAATAAAACCTGTTTTATTAACATTATTACAGAAACAATGTGCTTAGATAGTCTTAATAATTTCTTTGTGTATTTTGAACTCACTTATGTATTCAATGCATTATATATGTTCCTCATGTCTTTTCTCACATGATTCTGGAAAATGCTTTACACAGGCTACGGAAAATCATCTACGGAACTGAAGTTGCATTTACTATTTAAAAATAGCTAAATGATTTAACTGGGAAAGAAGTTTAATTTAGTGCTGCAAAACACTAGTATGCATAAACAAAATTTCTATCTCTAAAATCTCAAAGTCTAAAGGAACTCCACCCAAAGTCAACGTGAGCTACAAATTTGAATTCAACGTTCTGTGCTTTCATCAGAACGAACAATACATACTGACCTCCGGAACAGGAATACATCACATAATGATCTCTTCTTTGTAATTAATCTGTTTCATGCACTAACATCCTGAATGAAGAGATGATCCACTCAGTGTTTGGTAATCAAAGGACACGTTTACATCCGTACATAAAAATCCTGCTCTAATTGGACCAATAAGAGAGGTTTACTGCTCATTTCACTTCATTCACTGTAATGGCCTAATGATATAGTCACAAATGAAACCAAAACCATGCCCGCTTGTCGCATCCTCATTAGATTCAAGAGCCACAGTTTCACTTCATGCAGGATCTGTGCGGCTACTACGTGATGATGGTCATGTGACGTGATGGGGAAGGTCTAGACGGCAAGCTCGAGAATGACGCCCACCCAGACTGACCGGGATCACGCAGCTGACCACTTCCTTGAGAAGGAAGCTGGTTTTATTTTGGCCGTCATGTGCATGGTCAAGGAACATAAAAGACTTCATATAAAAAGTTGACTATTTCTACATTCTGTACCACACCCCCAAAAAAAGAATATATCCTGGTTCATTGTGCATATCTTTCCAGAGTTTACAACTGAATCACGGGATTCCCTCAATCACAAAAATTTATAAAATACTTTACTCCATGCATTCCATGTTATTCTAGAACTAGTAGAGTGTCAGATTCCGATGAAGTGTACAGAACACATAGAGCCATGCTTCTTAACCCATTGAGGACGAGTCGCGAGTATACTCGGGCAGGTGTCTGTGGGAAATGCGTGTTGTAGCAAAATTAGTCTGTCCTCAATGGGTTAACCAGTGGACAGCTCTTGCAGGTGGGCTGTGATGTCAGCCAATAATAAAACAAAATATGATTTATATCTGATCTATTAAACTAGAATGGACATCATGAAGTCTAGTAGTATCCGTATCTAGTGATGACGGCACTGAAACTTTGAAAATTCATAACTTTTGAGTGATGTCCAATTATCCTCACACTTTTAATGATGTGTTCTATTGATATTTGTGCTTTCACTCAATCCACATTTGCATTTGGGTTTTGGTTTCCTTTAGGTTTCATGACTACAATGTATCCACAGAACAGGTTAGGCAGTAACCCACACATTCACTTCTTAAGCTTCCTCCAGATTTCTGTGAAGACCCAGTACACTTAATGGTCATCCATGCATGGTACGTGAAAAAAGTAAATCAAGTCAAGCTTAACTACATGACATTCTGAACGAAAAACTCATTGCCTTGGTACCGGCAATTCTCGTTATAACAAAGTCCTTTGGACTGGCTGTTTTCTTTGGTCATATGGCACAATAGTAAAGTACTCTATGTAAAGATATGTAGATCAAATAATTTTGGAGCCTAAATTGGTATTTTATTGTAATGAGAATTTTGTTATAACTGTGTTCATTATAACTGAAGTGCACTGTACACTGAAAGCAAGAGCAATTACTTGCAAATGGAGTTGTAAGGGGCATAATACTGTCATGGCTGCCAACATTCACACATCAAAAATCAGGGAGATTCCAAAGAGTAAACCAGGAACCGACTTGTGTCTGTCAGGTCTCTCAAAAATAACAATCAAATTCAGGGAGCTTTTGTATTCTATTGTCGGGGTGTAAAGAAAAATTTTGATTTTTCAGAGAGCCTCCGGTAGAATCATGGGGATTTACGATGTAGCAGCTCCGAACTTTCACTTTGTGACTTTCTTCCCCCCCCCCCCCCCCGGATTTTGGGGGAAAACGAAATCATACAAAACAATGGAAATTCAAATGATTTATATACACGATGAACATATATCGTCTGTCCCGTTTCCTGTCATTTAAAGTCGTATATCTCTTTAGCAGACATTGTGAAATTTTGCATGGCTGAACAATAATGTCTCCCAACATCTTGCATAAAATCTTTGAATACGGTAATAATTATCAAAAAAACTGAGGTGCATTCCTAATGCACCTCAGTATTTTTGATAATTTCATCTGAAAAAAAGAGAAAAACTTACCCTATGTCAATCATGAATACACTCCACTTTTGTACTGGAAATAACTGTTCTGTTGGGGTCTCAATAAATTCACTGGAAATCTACAGTATTACTGCCCCATCTATGAGTAAGATATTTCCAGTTTTATCATTCTGAAGAAAGGTAATGAATTGCTTACCTCTACAATATACCAGATTCTGAAAGGAATCTAATTTTCAAGGTTGCAAAAGGGACATAAAGACTCAATTAGCCCTATGATACCTAGAGTTTTTTAAAATCTTTTTAATATTATCATTATCATTATTTTATATATACATATATATATATATATATATATATATATATATATATATATATATATACATACATATATATACATACATATATATTATAGAAAAGAATAATGTAGGCATTGTAAGGAACCAGAAAAGAAGCATGTATACACATCTTTACAAACCCACATCCCTCACATACGCATGCCCTAACATACACACAAACGTACATAATGCACGCATACGCACACAGGTATACACTGCACATACGCAAATACACAAAATACACAGAGAGACAAATGCACAAATGGACACGTACACATATTACGAATAGCGGAGGTGATCTTTTAGTTGAGTGGCAGTGGGCTGAATTCATGTGTAAAAGGGTTAAACCAGCATAATGTTGTATGAAGAAAGTGGATATCTGGGGCTGCTAACTGGAAGTGGAGCATCCTGGAAGAAGGGGGGGGGGGGGCTGGGGAGGAGTTTGGTAGGATACACAGTGGCATTGGGGGAAACCCAACCAGCAAAAAATTCCAAAACCTTGTTCTCGGTCGAGTAGTCAGTTTTGCTTCCTGACAGAGGAAATCAATAGTGGATGGGGGAAAAAAATCAAGAATCCTGAAATTCAAGTAAATATTTAATAATTTAAAAGGGCAGCTGGTCCACCCTCCACAAATTTGCCTAGACTACAAGATAAGCCTCTACTGTCGAGTAAATGGCAACATGTTCATTAAAGTTTAATAGATAAGACTGAATGACAGGCTACAATCAAGACTATAATCACTTCCATTAGCTACTCTCATTGTATTGCTTCAAACAGACTCTAAATTCTGTCCTTTCATATGTTGATTATTCCTGTAAGAATTAATAATGTCTAAAAAATCAAGACTACAGGGGCCTTCAAATTTTACGATCTTTTTTTTTTTCTTCTGTCTTTTTTTTTTTTTGCCCGAATAGAAATCCTTCCTGTGGTAAGCTATGAATTTTGAACATCTTCCGGTGGTAAAACTATGATGAATTTTAAAGATATGATGGACCCCATTTACACATGGGCCGGCTTTATCGAGTTGGCCTCACGCCGGCGTCAAGCCGCCTCCAAAAAATTTTGAAAGTGTGTTTACACATAGCAGATTGGTCAGCTGGACGCCGCCTTGAAGTCGGCTTGACTACCCCCCGTTTACATATATGGCGGCTTGGCCGGTCTGCATGGTGAGACTTATGAGTCTGACTGGGTGGGACTATACGAAGTAAAACAATACAAACCTTACAAGTACAGTTACACAAACGCAACAAAACAACAACAACAACAAAAAAAAAAAGGATACAGAACGACTGAATAAGCAGAAAACTCATCGACGCAGTACGGCAGGACTCCAGTGAAGCAAAATTAATCACAAAACAAAAGCACTTATTTGATTATTTCTAATAACGACAAGTTGGTAATTCAAAGTTCAGATTTCTGACGCGCGCGAGGTCAACAAAATCATGAATAATTACGTACGTATCTGCACTACGGTATTGAACAAGCCCACGTGACTCTCGACTCTCGAAAACCGGCGTTAGTCCGCTTTGTGTTTACACATACGTGAAGGCAGCGTGAGGCCGCCTTGAAGTCGACCTCAAACCACCTCCAGAGGTGGACCGAAACTGGGGCGGGCTCAAGCCGCCGTCAGTCCACTTGTGTGTTTACACTTACGTTCGAGGCGGCGTGAGGCCGGCCTCATGCCGGCGTCAGTCATATGTGTAAATGGGGTCTTAGATTCCATATCTACCACAGACTGGTGCACTTCATCCAATATCCTCATGGAAGTTGAACAAACCTAACAACATTAAAATTTGATTGGTCTATCTGACTATTTCAAGGACGGTACAGGATAATTCAAAACAGGATTGCTCATAAAGCATGAACTGTGGGAGCAAATCGTAAACTAAAATCACCTTTACTGAGGTCTTTCATTTGTCTTCAAAACTACGGATTTGGTAACTCCTATGATTATGTAACTATGCGTGTGTGTGTGTGTGTAATGTATGTGTGTGTGAGTGAATGACTCTGGATAACAAACAAGCATAATTTAAAAGAAAAATGCCATAAAAGGGATAGAGCAATGGTGACAAGGGATAAATATTTTCCTATTTGAAGAGAGTTGTATATTTGCACAGTCCTTTACTTGAGTAATGCTTCATCTTCTATACCTACCATGTTATAGTGTGCAGGAATAAAATGGTGACACATATGGGTACCTTCCTCTGTGATTATCACACAGTGGCATTCAAACACACCTTGACATGAAACGAAATGCATGTAAACAGCGGACTTTCACACGACACGACCAGATTACTTCGCTCTACCTAAACTTGCACTATGTCTTACTTGTTGTGTGTGCATGGGGGGGGGGGGGAGGTCAAAAAGGCATCAACAGCTACAAGTCATGTGCATATCAAATAATTATCACACCTTCCATTTACGATAGATAACAAACAATGCCGAACAATGTAAAATATAAATTTTTCGGTTCTGGGAATTTGCTAGTTACAGAACAAAGTCAACATAAGATTTGAGAATCTTGAAAGAGATTGGTTAAGAATCGCTGTAAGGCCATCAGATGATAGGTTAAGAGAAAAAGAAATGTTTACTGAGAAAGTCGCTATGACTCACCGTCTTAATTCTTTCTCACAACTATGGACACGGAGACATCATATACACCTATGGTACATGTATGAGAAACAGACAAGGAGGTGAAGTTTCTTTTTGCTCAAGATAAACACTCAATTTACGAAAAAAGCCTCAGTTATTATTGGGCTAAATTGTGGAATAATTTGTCATCAGATCTTAAATATCAAAGTACATTTAATAGTTTCAATAACAAATTAGATCTTGAGAGACATTATTATATAATCTTCTTTTTTATTATTATATAATCTTCTTTTTTATCACATAGGCATACCCCGCTTTTCTTATTTGGCACCATTACATCATCTGGTCTTATCTTCAATCCGTTCTCCGCTTCTTTTTCACAAACACTGATTACTCGGGGCTTACAGCCAAACAAGCTAGCTTTCATGTTTCATAATTGAATTGAATAATCATTTCATAGAATGTGGTGAATGTTTTGATCAGTTATCCCACATAATGATATCAATATGATATGATTTAAGAGTTATTTTCAATTGACTTGTATTAATATGTGATCTTGTGTTGTAGTTGCCACAGTTAATCTTTTAAAGATTTGTTCCTTTTTCTATGATTTTGTATATTCATCTGTAATTATAATTTGGGAAACCAAATCATTTTATCTCTGTTTCAATTTGTTTTGTTTTTATTTGTGCATTGATATGCTAGCCATGGCTGAAGCTTGTGCCATGCTGAAACAGAATACATGAAATGAAATGAAATGAAATGAAATGAAATGAAATGAAATGAAATGAAATGAAATGAAATGAAATGAAATGAAATGAAATGAAATGAAGCACAAGTCAGAGAGAAACACATCTGGACCTGATGGAAAACTATGTTTGAGAAAGAGGGCTAGGAGATGGAAAATCAAAGTGTATCTTCTGAAAGAAAAAACAATGCACATATACAAGGTATGCATCATATATATTTAAAGACACACACATTCCTTTTAATATATTACTTCATATGTATAATACTCTGTTTTGAAACCATGATTACATAATATTTCTGTAATTATCAATAGCTATTTCTGCAGTAGAAAGGTGGTCATAAACAATGTATGTCTAAAAACCCAATGATACTCTGGTCACAAGATAATTCTTAAATACTTTTCAGTCATTGGTGGACAAGTAAAAAAAAGTTTCCAAAAGAATTTGATTCGCCAGAAAGAGTAACGCTTCCTGGAATTTGCGAAATATCCAAGCAGGGAAAAATTTGGACAATTACAATACAATGCTCAGGATCATCACTACACATGGAATTCCCCAAATGTTCATTCCTCTAACAGTCACATTTGAATGCATCTTGTGTATGAAAGAACGTTACCTCCAAATAAAAGAAACAAGCCAAACAAACAAGCTATACTAAAGATAACTGCCAAGTTTGTGACATCTATTCGGTTGAATAACAGCACCAACTATGTGTGTGTAGTGCGAATAACTTCTAGAGTATACCATGTACTGATTTAAAGGGGGTGGCTAGTTACTGATCAGTTGGAATCAGTGGGAATGCTGGGGATGATTGTTCCAATCCTTGTGGGATTCATTTAAGAGTACATTATGTATCTATTGATCCAGGTTAGCATGCCTGTACAGTGACAGGGCAATCGTTAATGGCCCGTTAACGATCACCCCGACACTAACAGGCATGCTAACCTGGAAACATATATATACCATACATTACTTGAATATGAGACCATTCTGAAGCAAATAATTTTCACACAACAATAGATATATAATGTACTCTTGAATTAATCCCACAAGGATTGGAACAATCATCCCTAGCATTCCCACTGATCAGTTATTACTAGCCATCCCCTTTAATAACGGTGAAGCCCAGTATGGCATATATCACAAACATATATATATTGATAGATTAAGTCAAAATCCTGCCCTCTTGAAAAGGGCCACCCTCATCACGTATTGTGAAGACAAGGAGAAAGTAAAGAAATGAAATGGGTCAAAACTGAGCAGTTGGAGTGTCTGGATACATTCCGGTCTTGCACGTGGTAAAAAAAAAAAAAAAGAAAAAAAAAAAAAAGATTAATCAGAGGAGAGGAGAGAGCTAAAATTCCAGTTTCCTGGAGATGCTTTTGCAAGATAATCATCAGGAACAGATGACTTTCACACTCACAAAAGATCTGGTTTGTAATCACGTTTCATGAGGTACACTGTTTCTAGGTGTGGCTATAGTATGGCGGAATATTCGGCCACTGAAACAGAGCATCGTCATTGACAGTTAACTGTGAACACAATTCTATGTGGCCTAAGACAACTCCTGATATGCATTACCTGTACATGTGAGAGTTCACACTAATATGTATGTTCCCAGGCGAGAGTCAATTTGAAAGCAGGAGAATGTTTATCTCCTAAAATCCATCCAGTTTTCCAGGTCACACCTTTAATCACACTGTGAAAGTGCTCTCACAACCTAGCTAAAACCAATGGGGGAAAATACATCCAGACCTTGACTGGACAGATGTGATTCCAGAAAGATGACAGAGAGATGCACAATTTAAGTTTACTTTCAAAATTACAAACATAATTAATATATTATCAGATGTAGTATATATATTTATCATATTTAAATTGAAAAAGAGTATTAGCAGCAAACTAATGACCACATCTACAGACTCTTCTTTTTTTTTTGCCAATATGAAATAGCTCAACAACAAACTGACGAACAGTGAGAGAGGCAGTATCAGAGACAAGAGAAGAGAGAAGAAAGAAGAAATTTTATGCCAGATGGCTGTGGCATTTCCCATGACTGTCTTAAAGGTCCAGTTTACCTTTGGGAGTGCTCAGTGATTTCAAAAATTTTCAAGATATCACATTTGATGCATATGTGTAGGTCTGTTGTATCACAAAACATCCTACCATATAACATTTTCGCAACAAAGCCTAAAATATAAGGAGATATCAGTGTTTTTCTCAATAAACCGTAACTGTAGACGGTTTAATCTGGAAACATCTTTATCATAACTATTATTCACATTTTGTGTATTTAATAACAATTAACATAAAATTATATGGATTCAAATTTTTACACTGGTTGTTTCGAGGCCTAACTCACATTTTAGAACTACTTTGAAGCACTAATGCTGGGTTTTTGTTTCATCTGCAATGGTAAATTATGCCTTTAAACTATAACACCTCTCCAAAGCAAAGACTCCTCAATTCACTGTACCCATTACCCCTCTCCTTACCATGATGTCAAAATGCCAATGTCATGGCATACATTCAAAGTTACCAATGATAATGACAGAGTTAACCTGTTGAGGACGAGTCCTGAGTATACTCGAGCAGGTGTCTATGGGAAATGCCTGTTGCAGCAAAATCAAACTGTCCTCAATGTATTAATTAAGGAGCGATTAATACCTTTAAAAATTTGCTGTGATCATCAGAGCTGTTCTCTTTAATAGTTTTCACAACAGTATGATTTAAAATCTGACTAACAATCAACACCAGAATTCAAGATCTAAACAAAATATTAAATACCTAAAATATCGACCAAGAGAGGAGGTTGGAAACCTAAGAGATTATTTTTTTCTCTCTCTGCATGGTGTCAATAATGGCAAGTGAAATGATGTAAACAAGATCTCCATTTTTTTTTTTTACACAGTTTTGGCATCTTTTTGCCTATCCTTCTACATGCTGCAAAATGATGATGGATGATTTTTCAAATCAAAATGTCTTTTTCGGACTGTGCCTAAATCTGCTATAGGATCACTGATTGGCAATGGGCATTGCATGCCAATGAAATGCACATGACGATGGGGGGAAATGGCAAAAATTCAAACAAACTCCCCCGACCTCACGAGCGCTTTGAAAGCAGACTCCCGCATATTATGTGCAATAATGGCCCCAAACAATCCTGCCATCCATACGGCTCTTTGAGACCTGCCGACCAAACGTGCCGCACATTAGGCAGGAGGAAACCGAGCTGCCTGCTGGATAATAGCAATGCAGTGGGTCTCGGCATTTTTGACGAGAGCAAAAGAGGAACATATATCAACTTCTGTATGTCACATTCTACTGATTTAAACATTCTATTTACAGCTCTCGTACAACCCTGCCTTTGCATTTATATACATTTCAATCTAAGAGAATTGATTTTGCTTTCTTTAGCTCGTCCATCAAGTTTTCAGTCCATGATTGATCATTCTTATTCTTGCTTTTGTACACTCTTTTTTTTTTTCAATTTGCTTGAGACATATGGTCACCAATATCATTCTTGACATGAATGCAATATCAAAGAACTCTTCTTTCAACATTTTTGAAAGACATACAGTAATAAGTACATACTTTGACTAGGTATCAATCAGGTTGTCAGATAAAACAAAATTTGTTTTAAAACAATCCAAAATAAAAATGATCACAAAATCTTGACTATCATGGACATGTAACATTTTGAGATCCGAAACGCTTCGAAACATAATCAACAGGAACTGCTCATTTTCTTGTCACTGTAACAAGCATTAAAGGAATAAATAAATAAACACATATCTGCAGATTACAATGATCCCACCTCCCTACAAATATAGCACACTGATCCAATCTATTTTAGTATGTCAGTTCATTTGGTTGCACAGCCATGAGGAGCATACCACTGAAGAGACCTTAGGTCAATGATTAATTTTCAAAGAAAACTGATTGCAAATTTACTTGGTTGTATGCATTGTGCCACTAGATCACTTACTTTCACGAAGAAAAATACACATACTACCCCAATACTTCGGCCCCTGGCTCTCTGTAGAAAAACATTATTTCAAGATTCTTCTTCTTGTCTACCATACATTGCACAAATTTGCCCCTGTCTACCTTCAAACCACTCTTCATCTTCACCAACCACCACGAAATCTCCGTTCATCGAACTCACAAAAATTACAGGTACCTCGAATCAAGCATAGTTCGGGGGGGGGGGGGGGGGAGGGGGGGAATCATGCTTTCTCCTACATGGGCCCAAAACTTTGGAACAGCCTTCCAATATCTCTTCGACAAGCACCTTCTATTGATGCTTTCAAAAAGAACCTCAAGACCTACCTTTTCAATTTAGATTGATGATTATTTACCTGTATGTATATATATGTACGTATATTGTATGTTTGTTTATTGTTCTTATATCTTCTGTGATACTCTGTTGTAATGTGATACTTTTTAATGTACTCTGTTCCACAGCACCATGAGTATCTTTTTAGGTAGAATGAGCACTTTATAAGAGTCTCTCTATTATTACCTCTGCCAAGGGAGGAGGTTATGTTTTCGTTACCATTGGTTTGTTTGTGCAAAATAACTCAAAAAGTAGTAAATGGATTTGGATGAAACTTACAGGAAAGGTTGAGAATGACACAAGTAACAAACGATTAAATTTTGGTAGTGATACGAGAATATTTGGGGAATTTATGAAGGATTTTTGATATTTTGACAGGTAGGGTCAATGAACTTGGGAGTTCAAGCTGCGCATTTTTGAGGTTTTCAAACGCTCACTAAAGTGCATGTTCCAGTTTCTGCAGCTGGGAGAGGTGCGCCACGCAGCTGAGGGTTTATGACATAACAAAGGCTTCTATATTGGGAAATCGGGCGATTTCTCAGCATGTATACCTGTGGGTGGAAATCACTGATCTCTATGGAAGAGCCCCAAGAACTTTTCCCCATTGGTGGAGAGGAGAAAAATCTCTTTGGGAAGAGCAAGATCATCGGTGGAAAGTAGCTGCTTGGCGGAGGTCTGCGCTCTCAGAGTGCTTTTCTAGTTATTATTATTATCCTAGGTGAGAATTGTGCAAATGCCAATGAATGCTTCCTGATGCGGGGTCACAATTAGCAGTAGCAGGTCGTGCAGTGCATTTATGATTTGCCAACCCCCTACCGTTCATTGCTCAGACTTGTACAATGTATATATTTCCAAACACAAAATATGATCTACGGCAGTCCTATAATCTTAAAAGATACTCAACACGCAGAACACTTTGTGGTATTCTTATTTTTGCCAATTTTACGAGTCAACACATATTTGCAAAACTAGCAACTCTCAAAACTATTGCCTCCCACGACATAAATGTGATGAATACAGTATCTGAAGTAGAAAATTCTTTACTTTCACTTTCTCTGAAATAGAGATTTTTTTTTTCACAATTCTGTTGATGTGGTGCTAGATTGCAAATTCCTAGATTTGCCAGATTGCCTTACAAGTTCCAATCTTCAAGTCATTATACTTGCAAAGTAGTGTATCTATAATATATATATATATATATATATATATATATATATATATGTACAAAATTTATTTTTTCTTGTTACTGACCACAGATAAACAACAGGAGGTTATTTCATTTTATGTCTTTTTGCCCTAACCCACGTCAGTAACAGGACAATCTTGTCTTTTGACTTGTTTAGCTAGAAAAGACATATACCTCTTTATTTTATTTCTGCTTGGGGCCTCTTGAAATTTCAAATGATGCATATTGCTCAGTTAAATGTAACATGATGAAGTAATGCCACTTGCATACAAAACAGGATTTCACTTCTGTAATCTGAGGATGTGTGTTTACGGACACACCGTAATACAGGTAATATGATGGAGTCACTTTCTCAGAAAAAGCCAGTATAAAGAAATAGGCTTGATAAATACTAGGATATGCACATGCATAGGATCTGCCTTACTCCCCGTACTCATGGGTTTAAGCAGTTTCAAAGTTAAACTCTCGCATCGTTACATTTACGTGTATGTAAGTGATTCTCACCAGTTCACCTTATCCTGTGCATCATTTGTACACTGAACATTGTGACAAGTCCAATCAACCATGACTGCCTGTTTCATTTGAATGCTTTATTTGTACAAATAATATTTACCAATAATTCTCAGCTCTCGTTTTTGTTGTTGTAATCCTATACCATTTAATGTTTTCAATGCTGAATCGATGATTTTGTTTCCTGAAAACAAGTGAATGTATGATATTATGAATTTTCAGCCTGAAGAGTTAAAAAACATAACAAAAACAAAATGTGTGTGTGTATCAATTGATTTCACATAAATGAAAAGGGTAGAAGTGATCTTCAGATATACCCCCGTTCAGACGCAAGCGAGTTTATACCAAAACTCGATAAAGAAACGACTTATAAAGAATCATCGATAGCCGACACACCGTTTAGACGCTAATTTCGACCATTCCAGAAAAACGTTGTATAGATGTGCAGTTTCTCACTGCAAATGTTGTTATGATCATGAGTGACAGGTACAAGGTCACCTTTCGTGCTCGCTCACATTAAGCCCCGCCCAATTATACCTTTCTATGGTTACCATACATTCTGACGCACAATGGACATGATGGAATGCTAATTCGTTATCGAGTTCTAGTTTGAAACGATGCTCTGATCGTCGTTTCACTACACGTTGTTTCGTTACACGTTGTTTCGTTAGTCAGCGCTCAGATGTATAAATTCAACTTATAGCTATACCAATATACCGTGCAAGTATAATTTTTTTTTGCGTCTGAACACCCTGGTATTTGTCCGTGTGAAGAGCTCACAGATAAGAGTTTCATCAACTGTTTCTCACAGGTGGATACCCATGGAGGTACAGTAGATTTCATCTGAATGATTGCACTAATTCCAGGTTTTGAACACAGAAACCTCAACAAACATGACTTAAGTCTACCTGCAATCCTCACACAAGCTTTTTGTTTCAATAGATAGGCACCATCACATTCCCACGAAAGTCTATTTGTTTGAGTGTGTGTGTGTGTGTGTGTGTGTAGGGGTGGGGATGGTGGGTGGGATGAGGTCTAAAACAAAAACAGCTTTTCAACAATAGCAACAAAAAATCACTTATGCAATGTACAAAGGGGGGGGGGGGTAAAATATCAAACACAATTCTCACTTGAATCCTATACTACAATTCATGAATACAGTTAGAATGTTAGATGAATTGTTGTAATTGAATCATGAAATGTTTTTATTGATTAATTGAATTTTTTTTTTTATCACAGTCTGACTGAAGACCAAAGATAAGATTGCACAGATATACAAGTAAGAAAAAAAAAAGGATTACATTGACACAGAAGGAACCATTTCATGTACATATTCTGATATATTCATATTCATATTCATATTCTGAGCATCAAACCGAGGGGAAAATGTTATCAATGGAATAGTTTAAATGTGATCCTAAATTGATTTGGAAAAATTAATAAAAGAAAAAATGCAACACCATAGAAACAAATCAGAAGAGGTCTGTTCAAAATTGACCCAAAAAGTCAAAAGTTAGATAAGGAATGAAACATATGCTTTGCAGATGATAAGGATACCCCCCTAAAAAGAAAAAAAAAAAACACTTGGGGAGTTCAAAAAAATCCTGGGTTGCCTTTTAATCAGTGTTACACGTGAAGGCTGTAGGAAACTGACATTCTACACTGATATCGATCCCATCGTTTGACAAAAGAAAATTGAATGGGCTTGTATGTGTACGGTAAAGAATACCAGCTGGATACCTTGATGAAACAGCAGAATTCTGTATGTGTGTATGTCTGTTCGTATGTGTGTGTGAGAGGAAGTGGTTGCCGGATATATTTCATTTTTACGTGTGATGAATCTTTCTCTAGCTCGGTGTCCACTTCTACAGGAAGTAAAATCAGGAGGGTGGAAATAGATGTGGAAGGCTCTCAATCATACGTGTGTTTCATGGGGGGGGGGTGTAAACTCGCCCCCTTTATGTTTATAAGACAACAGGGCTTGTTGGAACTGAGAATAGACTGGGCTACAAACTTTCACGAGTTACAATATGGTGGAGGAGGTTATCATTTAAACCAAGACTTAAATTGAGTCTGTCATTTGTCCTTTAACGGTAGTAGCTCTCTACTTCCAATTAAGAGAATACAGATTTTTACCACACAATTCCTTTGGATGTACACTGTTATGTACATCCAAGGATTCAGTTCAACATCTATGAAAACTGTGAACCCAAATATTTACTCAGATTACACAATATTCTTTAGATGTAATCTGATATTATACAAGTGCTTTCACTTTGTGAATGAGGCATCCAAGGATTTTTGTTTTTAGTTTTGTGTTCTTCCTTTGTTTTTATACAGTAGGTTAAGTGAACATGTGACCATAACACATTTTGGATTATATCTTCCCCATTGGTGTCATATCTGATGACTTAAATGATCTTTATAGATTGCAGCCAACTAATATGTTCTTTCTTAACCCATTACTTTGCTTTAGCACACATTTTCCCATAGACACCTGCTTGATTATATTCGGGGGGGGGGGGGGGACGTAGTCTTAAATGGGTTAATATCCAAATCCATTCATAATACAGCTGTTGCTTCACTTCCCTCATTGCTGCAAGTATATACTTCTGTTCAACAATTCATTCTTCTTCACTCCGTTATAACTAGTTATCTTTCGTTATATCGAAATTTTCTTATAACCAAACAAATGAACAATAAAACATAGAGCAGATAATGTTGCGGCCTGAATTTTTACTTCGTTGTAACCGGAATTTTGTTATAATGTGTTTGTTATAACGGGAGTGCAATGTAAACACAAATTTCATGTCATCACCACCATATTCATCTACCCCTATAATACTCATAACATGTTTCGATGAAATATGGTGTGCATTGGATCAGTGTTGGCTCCAACAGTATTTCCCCTTGAGGCCATCTTGAATTAACGTATAAGTTACATATTTTTTGTACATACTGTGGAAAGAAGTGAAAAAATAAAGAATTGAATTGAATTAACGCCATGAAAGGATTGAATCAAGACTACACTGGAGAGACTAGCAATTATATAAATCAATCATCAACTAATACTCAGAGCTATTGTGATGCAATACTGAAACACATCGTTAAGAATAACCTGTCACCACTCAAGAATTGGTCTTGAGATTGCCTACACATTAAATCACTTCACATCATTCTTGCTGTACAAACTTTGGTCTCGAATCTATTGTCAAACAAACGTCACATATCTGTTTAATTGCGTCGCCTTCATTGATAGACTAATTAGTGGTAACATAACTCTCATTGTTGGGTGAGGGGGTGGGAGAATGTGTTGCAAGAACTGCAGATACAATGTAGACTGAACTGAAAGAATGCGTTCCTTGTCTTGAACATCAGCTGACTCTGACGTATGCCATGAATAACTGCTATATTCATTTTCTATGTTGCCCAAGAGCTATGTCTTTTCTTTTCAGAAAAAAAAAAGGATGCACAAAAATAAATGTAGAGATGTGATGGAAACCTGTGGACTTGGAATTCTGAGATTTGTTCATGCATTATACCAGTCATAATACTTTTATAGATGTATTACTAGTTTGACAGTAAATGCAATATGATATAAAAATCTACATCATAATACTGAAAATGTGCACACCTGCACACACACACACAAACACACACACACACAAATGTGGAAAGGAAGAAGAGTATGAAAATGATATTAAACCAATTATTCTTTACTACACCCAGGTCCTGATGCAAAACCCACTCTTCTGTACTTCTGTTTCATGGGCAGGGTTTCCTGTAAACAGTCCCATTTCATACAGATCTGGCACTTGGCTAATGGATTAAACACACCAGGCTAAAACATAAAGCTCCCGGTCGAGGTTATAGACAACCAAAGTCGAGAAAATTCCCCGCAAAAATCGTAACTACTCGAGATATCTTCATAGATATTATGCATGTTTAAACTGACAATCTACTGTACACAGTGAAAAAAAAAAGCGAAGGATCAATTCTAAACTTTAACAACAGTTTCTCCTCTCTAAGAAGAAGCCATCCTAAAAATTCATTTTCCCACTTCTCCCATTTACTTCACTTTTCAATCATTGTGCATACTTTTGGGGGATTGATATGATTGTACATTATCTGCATTAATACATCCAAATGTGAACATTAGTTTTGATTTTTGCCATTAATCAATTATAACTTCCATTCTGAAAAACAAGAATGGACTTCTCGTAAGCAAACTACCACAAGACAAGTAAGAACCATCAAATAATATCTATGCCTGAAGCAAGCCTGGCATAAAATCATACCCATCCATGTCAAATTTTCACGAAGACAAGGACCCACTTTGGTCCCCTCTTTCTTGGATCGGAAGACACAAGGAAAGTGTGCAAATGAATGATGAGAAATACCATCTACTAATATGACCAATATCAAAAGAGGCAGAAGTATTCATTCTTCATTTGTTAAAAACAGCTTAACTCTTTATGTGCCATGATGTAAACCCCCTGTGTGCCACATTATTCTGAGATAGCAACATCGTCATGTTTTGGGAAAGTGCTCTGTTTTTCAAATCTATGTTCCTTTTTTTATATTTTTGTTAACCTGGACATGTAATGAACCGAGTTTTAGAGAAAATGCCCAGCTTTGCTTTGATGTAAATTGTATGACAAATTTAAGACTGTTTTTCTTTCAAATGACCAGTAGCTTTGAAAACAAACGATACTGTAGAGGCATGGCTTTTGCATACAAAATAGTGACAGAAACCTAGAATTTACTTGCAAATCCAGTAGGGAACACCCCTTGATAGTCAATCACCACATAAAATGAAAGCTACATGTGGCAGGAATGGATTCTCAAGAAAACGCTTTCATTGTACTGTGGCATTTGGCGATTTATCGGTCGGTTTTTGGCAGGTTTGTGCGTTTGAGCAGAATATGCGAAGTTGGCACGCCGCAGACTGAGTCGGGCGTGCAAACGTGGCACATAAAGAGTTAAAGAGGTAAACAAAATCCATATCCAGTGATAAAGTCATAGAATAGGTTTTTACTTCTAACTTTGATCTGCAAAACTGCTTTGTCATTCCTGGTATATGATTGATTTTTCACAGGGTAATAGAGAAAGAAAATGTCCTACCTCTAACTGAGAAAGAAAGGATATATCAAACCTCTAATGAAATATTGAAGAGCATAATATATGTGTAAAGTGTAGTTCAAAGAGGTATTCAAAAGTTCATTTGATGAAAATTGGTTGTGAAATGTCTGAGATATCCAAAGCAAAGCAATCCTAATACAAGGTGAGACTAACCATGTTTACAGATGGCTTTGTTTTACTTTGTTCTTGGATATCTCAGCCATTTCAAAACCGATTTTCATTAAACAAACTTTGAATTCCTCTCAGATTTGTATGTTCTTTAACATTTCATAAAGTAGTTTCTAAGTATTTCCCAACAAGTTAAAAGCTGAATCCTCACATCACCTATACCCGTTCCTTTAAGCTTATCTTTGACCTATGAACTACTTTCATTTCAGGCTATTTTCTTTCACCTATCCACTGATTCAGCCTCTTTATAACTATGAATGGAATCAATAAATAAATAAATAGATTAAAAAATATATATATACATATATGTATATATATATATATATTCCATCACGGACAAGGCACAACTACTGGCTGGGATGTCTCTATGGGGGCCGGAGGTGTGAGTTTGCGTCAGTGAAAGACAATGATGGGGTGGGTCTCTGAACCGTTTATCTTTGTGATAGTAAATCGGAGCATGACGTTGGCAATGTAAGTCCATTGAAAAGCTATCAGGGATTCATGTTTGTCATGTTTTTTAAACTGATTTCATCCTTTCATCTTTGGCTCTTCGTGGAGGAAACCAGTCCATGGATGCGTCGTTGCTACGCCAAACGCGCACATACAAACTGCGCGGTTACCATGCACTGTGGCAACAACTACCACCAGTTTAGACGCATTCCATCACAAGCAGGTTAGTTTTGAAATCCGTCCGACCAGGAGCAGACGTATACCCTTGTGTGTATGTTCTGCTTCAGAAACGGATTTTTAATCTAACATCACATCGCATCCTGGTCGCTGATGAAGAATGCGATGACTAACCTGTTTGGTGTCTTGTTTCAAAAACATGCGCTTTCCTCGCCAGGATAAAGCGTTTTAATGCCATTTTAGGTTTTAATCTCATACATATATACATGTATTCAATAAATGTAACTCCATCACACAGACACACATACACATACACACATATCTACATACACATGCACATATACACCTACATTTCAAATATAAATCCCATATGGATGGGCATGGCGTGCAATTCAGATAGAAACTTACACTATAAGGTGTCAATCAAACCTAGAACATGCATCCTGTTTATCCCTGGCAGAACAGCGTTGGATTTTCACTTTCTATATCCTGTATCCTTCTCTCACTTTTCATCTCTCTCTCTCTCTCTCTCTCTCTTTATCTCTCTCTCTCTGCTGGGTTTCTAAATCATATTCATGTCTGGATATATGGAGCTCTGAGGAAGTGAACCAGCCAGGTACACACACGTGAAATCAAGGCTGCACGGAAATTTAGATAACAGAAATACATCTGAAAAATCTAAAAGAGATATATAGATAAAAACAATGTTTCATGTTTATGAACTTGCCTCCCCCTCCCCCCCCCCCCCAAAAAAAAGGATGTCATATATAGTCAAACCTGTCCATAGTGGCCACCCAAGGAAAACGACAAAAATGGCCACTATAGACAGGTTGAACAGTGTAATTTCAATACTTAGATTGTACAATATATAGCATAAAATACTGCATGTTGTTCTAAAAAAAAAACAGCAATTACAGGGGATGGTTAGTTACTGATCAGTGGGAATTAGTGGGAATGCTGGGGGATGATTGTTTCAATCCTTGTGGGATTCATTTAAGAGTACATTATATATCTATTGTTGTGTGAAAATTATTTGCTTCAGAATGGTCTCATATTCAAGCAATGTGCAGTTAAATGTTTCCAGATTAGCATGCCTGTACAGTGATGGGGTAACCTGGAAACATTAAACTGCACATTACTTGAATATGAGACCATTCTGAAGCAAATAATTTTCATGCAACAATAGATATGTACTCTTAAATGAATCCCACAAGGATTGAAACAATCATCCCCCAGCATTCCCACTAATTCCCACTGATCAGTTGCTAGCCATCCCCTTTAAGTTTGCATGAACAGCTATAATATTGGTACTTTTTGTACAATTTACTTCAATTTAAATTTTCTTTTAGCCTACTTCTGTTCTTTTGATTTTTAGAATAACATTTTGAGCCTGAGGAACTGGTTCGTACCAGTTTTGCATGAATGTGGTTCATGAGCAAAAGAGAATCTTCAAAGAATTTTCCTTGGACTTCCACGAAGGTGTGCAGGATGTGCAAACACAATTTTGGCTGGAAATATTTCAAAAACACTCATGCAGAGAGTGTTTCTTTGAAGGGAACCCAAACCCAAAAAGCAATGTGGATTAAGTGAAAGCAGCAACATTAGTAGAACACATCAGTGAATCGGACAATCAATGCAAAAGTTATGAATTTTTGAAGTTTTGGTGTTGGAACCGCTGGATGAGAAGACTAGTAGAGGTTATAATGTATGAATGGACATCAGTGTAAAGAAAACTTAAAGAGACTTTCACAAAAATTAATTTTTCATGAAAATTACACATTCCCTCACCTTGATACTGACAAATGTTAAGGGTAGCAATTATTCCCCCTGCTTTCTGAAAGCGGTTAGTCAAGTGCTCTTTCATTATGCTAGAAAAGGGAATTTTCTTTTTTATGAGTGGACAACAATATAAAGAAAACATGAAGAAGATTCCACAAAAATTCCCTTTTCCGATTTTCCTCAAACTTTCACTGATGTGTTCTGCTAATGTTGATGCTTTCACTTAATCCACATTGCTCTTTGGGTTAGGGTTCCCTGTATCCCATTCCATACTGAATTCTGAAATGCCCATAGACTTAATATGCAGGCAACCAGGTTCCCGTATGGAACGGCTTAACAGCTACACGTGTAAGACCCAAAAGAGAGAGGAATACTGTATGGCGAGACACAGACACAATCACAAAGAATCTCAGTCTTGACAAAAAAAAAAAGAAGAAAAGAAAAGTAAGTCAGAAATGGAAACCTTGACTCCACTTTTTGTTGTGAGGGCAACAGATGACAGAAGGGATTCGTGGGGTCTTATTTTCGGTCCTGAACGGAAACGTCTCATTTCTGATATGAGAATTGATGCTCCCTTGTTGTTTTAAGGACAAGGTTACAAACCATCTCTCTCTAGAAGTTTATTTCTTTTCGTTTGCTGGGGTTTCAGCTTCGGTTTCCTACTACAATCCATCACTTGAGCAACCGTTATTTTGGCTGGTACCAAATTCCTGTACTTGCTTCCTATTATTGCATTCTGTATCCTTGGATAACAATTTTGGTTCCCTGTGAAGGATGAAAGCACTTTCAATAGCAGTACATGTCTACATTACACTTGAGAAAATGAGATCTCCTTTACATCTGTCCATCCATCTTATCACCTACCCATCTCTTTGCCTCTTCAAATGTATTTCCAGACAATTTTCTCTTCTCTCAACCACATATATCTGTGAGTCATATTTTTAGGACATCAGAGTCTACCTGGTTAATTGACAAGCTCTGAATTTCATCTGCCACTATGACATAACACTTTAAATTGCCATGTGACATTTAGTAAAATGACAGCAACCTCAGTAACAGAACATTTACTTTTATGGTAACATCACTTGCACAATTTGTCTCACTAGTACATATTTACTTATCTGTTTTCCTCTCTACCTAAAAAAAAATATGAAAGAAGAATGTCTACCTGATTTATATTTCTTAAATCTGTGGCATGTGGTCTGAGAACTTCTTGCACCACTTAATACACTTTTCTTTTCAACTTTTGGTGTGTGTGTGTGTGTTTTACAATAAAAGAACATATCATACCTGCATTATATCTTGTTTAAAGAGCACAATCTTGATCTGCCATGATCATAAATGTAAGTGAAGTTCCATATCATATTTCTGCAATATTCATTTCATTTCAAATGTTTTTACAACACAAATGGAATGGGTGAGGTTGACAAAGGACTGGTGTCTCCTATTCTATGTTGGATAACAATTTTATAAAAATCTGTGAATCGCTTTTCCAAATACTGCTGTAGATTTGTTAAAACTCTTTCCTACTCTGACCAGTGACAAGCTGATGTCTGTATAACAGTGAAATAATCAGATCCTCAAGGAATGTTTGAACACGTGTGTGTGTGCACACACAATGTCTGTCCATGTGTATGCAGTCTTTTATATATTCAGTTATAAGTTATGTTCAGACGACAGGCCCTAACCTCGAGGTTAAGCTCTTGCCCCCTAACTTCGACATGCATCCACACGATGAAGCTTAACCTCAAGGTTTCCTAACCTCGAGGTTAAGGCTTGTCATCTGAACGTAACTATTGTCTGGATCCACTGTACCTGGTAATTTATCTTTATTGAGACAGATGGCATTATAAATGTGACTGAGTGACCATTGATGACAAAGGTCAAGTTTACCATGGTCCCACCACAATGATATGCATGTAATGCTGCATCAAATACCACAGCCATACACTCACAATTACGTCTGGAGTCTACCCCAGCCACTGCACTTGTTTTACGACTCAAAAAGAACGACATGTGACGTCCAAGTTTCCTGGAATGAATCTGCGCCACCATTTTGCAGACTTCTCTCTCACCAAAGGGCACTGCTTCTGCCAGTGAACTGTCCAGCAAAATAATATCTAATCACATCATTTCTCTGGCTGAAGACAGTTTTCCTTGGTGTTCCTAATTACAACATGGTTAAGGTAAATAGCGGAGATAATACTTTCTTGGTAATGCGGTCGCTACTTGGAGAGCATTAACTCTTCATGTTCCATGGTGTAAACCCCCTGAGTGCCACATTATTCTGACACAGCAATGTAGTCTTGCTTTGGGGAAACTTCTGTTTTTCAAATCTATGTAACTTCTATAGATCTAGATGTTGAATTGGAAATGCAGTGAGCAAAGTTGTGGAGAAAATGCCATGCTTTGCTTTGATGTAAATTGCATGACAACTCTTTGATTGTTTTTCTTTCAAATGCCCAATAGCTACATCACTGTCAGGGCATGACTTTTGCACACAAAAAGTGACAGAAACTTAGAACTTAACACACAAATCCAAATGGGAACACCACTTGCTAGCCAATTATTACATAGAATGCAAGCTACTTGTATATGTAAGAGGAACGGAATCACAAGAAACGTTTTCATTGTGCTGTGGCATTTGGCGATTTATCAATCGGTTTGGGTGGGTTTATGCCGTTGAGCAGAATATGCGAAGTTGGTACGCCGGTGACTGAGTCGGGTGTGCGAACGTGGCACATAAAGAGTTAAATAGTGATTGTCATCAATGCGAAAAATGGTTTTACTGCCTTATAGTGCAGTGCCATGCTATGAAAAAATAATTCTACCAAGAGTGGATCAGATCTGTGAACATGTATCTAAATGCATTTAAACTGTCAGAGAGGTGAATACTTCCAATAAAAGCAAACAAGAGACCCGCGGGTCTAGCGCTCACCTGAGTATCGCAAGTTCACCTTTCACGCAGTCACTAATTTAAATTATTCACAGCTCTACTAAAAGTTGACCAGGCATTCTCAAGTAGAAGATGAAAATGTACAATAAGGGCCCAAATTTTTTAAGATTCCTTAATTTGGGGGGATTGGGGCCCCCTGGGGCCCACTGGGTGGGGTATGGTGCCCACTTTGATAAATTGAGATCCTGACCCCCTAGGGATGCTACCTGCCAAGTTTGACGAAAATCCATCATGAGGTTTTCAGGAAGAAGATGAAAATGTACAATTCAGGCCCCCATTTGGACCTTCCCAACCACCCCCCCCCCCCTGCCCCCAAGAGGGGCACCCCTGGATCTGCTATGAACAAACTTGAAACTCCAGTCATTAATGTACTCACTCATAGTATTATCTTAGCTCTATAACTTCTGATTCTAGAGAAGATTTTTAAAGATTCCTTCATTTTGGGGGGTTTGGGCCCCCCTGGGGGTCCCATGGGTGGGGTATGGTGCCCATTTTAATAAAATGAGATCCTAACCCCCTAGGGATGCTAACTGCCAAGTTTGGTGAAAATGGGTCATGGGGTTCTCAAGAACAAGATGAAAATGTACAATTCAGGCCCCCATTTGGACCTTCCCCCCCCCCCCTGCCCCCAAGAGGGGCACCCCTGGATCTGCTATGAACAAACTTGAAACTCCAGTCATTAATGTACTCACTCATAGTATTATCTTAGCTCTATAACTTCTGATTCTAGAGAAGATTTTTAAATATTCCTTCATTTTGGGGGGTTTGGGCCCCCCTGGGGGTCCCATGGGTGGGGTATGGTGCCCATTTTAACAAAATGAGATCCTAACCCCCTAGGGATGCTTCCTGCCAAGTTTGGTGAAAATGGGTCATGGGGTTCTCAAGAACAAGATGAAAATGTACAATTTAGGCCCTATTAGGACCCCTCCCCCTCCCCTCGGTCGCAAGGGGGGCATCCCTGATTCTGCCACGAACAAACTTGCAACTACAGTCATCAATGTACTAACTCATAGTATTAACTTAGCTCTATCACTTCTGGTTCTAGAGAAGAAGATTTTTACAGATTCCTTAATTTTGGGGGGTTTGGGCCCCCCTGGGGCCCCCTGGGTGGGGCATGGTGCCCATTTTAACAAATTGAGTTCCTAACCCCCTAGGGATGCTACCTGCCAAGTTTGATGAAAATTTGTCTTGGGGTTTTCAAGAAGAAGATGAAAATGTAAAAAGTTTACGCACGACGGACGACGGACGATGCACGACGCACGCCGGACGAAGGGCGATCGCAATAGCTCACTTGAGCCTTTGGCTCAGGTGAGCTAAAAATTTGGGCATGTATTCATGAACACATGGGACAGAAATTCATGACACTACTAATGGGTGCTGTAAACTTACGGAGCGGTATGGAGTGTACAAAGGCTGAAAGTGCCAATGATAGAGCAGCCTGGAATAGAAATTTCATCATGATTTGGTGGGAATTTGGGAAAAGCCCTCCATGGCTGATTCTTGCATTTTAAAATACACAAGATGTCTTTACAAATACAGTCAAACCTGTTTACAGCAGCCATGCATGACAGATGAAAAGGTGCCACTATTGACAGCCGGTCAGTTGACTTTTTTATCGGAGGGATTTTCTTCTGTTTTTTTTGTGGCTGTATACAGCAGGTGGTTACTATAGACAGGTGGCTGCTAAGGAAGGTTTGAGTGTATTACATCCCAGAGCCCTTGGAGAAGGATATTTCTCCTCCAAGTTGACTGGAAAACCTTTACATGAGAGTCCACATTAGGTTTATGTTGACTTTTATAGCCTAGCACCAACAGGAGAGAATGACATGAAGTCTTATTTAACCCATTGAGGATGAGTCCCGAGTACACTCGGGTAGGTGTCTATGGAAAATGCATGCTGTAGCAAAATCAGTCTGTCCTCAATGGGCTAAAAATGGAGTGGATTTAAACTTGAATTGTAAATGGAAATTCCTCATATGAGAAACATAGCTACAGAAAAACAAAAGGAGGAGGGAAAACCAGGAACCCTTTCACAATAAAAGTCAGTTTTTATCTAAAAAAAAAAAGTAAGGAAAAGTGTGGAAAGGGGTCTGTGAAGACTCAATAAAAGGTCTATCAACACAGGCTAATGAAAATAAGAGAAAATAGTTGTGTGTGACATACATCTCAGTGGTCAAAAGTAATGCTCCTCAGTAAGGGAGGCATTGTAGATCATTTTGTTGGGACATGAAGAGACATGATAAAGTGTTTTTAGGGAGCCTGAAGACTTCAGGAAAATTTGAAAAACAAAACAAAACAAAACAAAATACAAACTTTGCGGCACCTGTTGTGTCACGTTTACAAGGATGCCCCACATGTGCCTCAAATTTAATACGGGCCTTGAACTTCAGATTTGAGGGTTATTGGAGGTGATTTTTATGTCACCTGCAGACGTGAATCACCTTCCAATAATGAGACACGCGCTGCACACGGGGGTAACCTAGGAAAATGCAGCCCTTGGATTACTGAATAAGTATCAAATTTGGCAGACTTGGGTGACATCACTGGGAAATCCCAGCTCAACTTTGCAACTTGTTAAAAAAAAATGAAGAGAGTTAGAGGACATGATCAAATTTTTCCACTGGGCCACTTTTCTTATTTTCACTTTCTGCAATTAAAGGGATTGCACAACCCACCGTAAATACTTTGCTTCAATTCAAACTCATCACATGAACGATATTCTTTCCACTTTCTGTGATAAACATTTATTAGGCTAAGTTTAAAAAAAAATAGTTTCTAGGCTGGATTTTTGGAGAGAGGTGATGAGGGAGGTCCATACTATTTGATATCTTACTACTTGTATTTTTTATCTGAAGCCACTGCGCAGCACGAAGTCCAATGTAGTTTTACTTTTAAACATGCTCACATTATTACAACCCCAAATATTTCACAACCCAAACTACTTGCTATCTGAGTCTCCAAGGTAAAGCAAAAGATGAATATTTTCTGTAAATTCGGACTCTTTCCGCACATTTTGGAAGGACTTTACAGTGCTGCTGTGTGCATGTACAAAGTGTACGTATTGTACCGACGCATAGCTACACTATTGTGTATGTGTACCATGTATCAAACCATGACTGACAAGGCAGGGACCAAACTACTGACTGCTTGCGAGTTTGTGATGAGACTTGCCAACAGTGCACTGTCCAAGCCCACGTAGCCGCTGGCTTGTGGAATTATTGCTTAGCAGTACGACAGTGAATACACACAGAGCCCAATGCATGCCTAAAAGTCATGATTGGTAGGTGAATTTCTGATGTTTTTTGGTCTCCCACAGCACTAAATATTAAAAAAGTAAATGTGACAGCTTAAAAAGATACAACAGGGAAGAAAAACACAAAGTTTTGATATTTCACTGCCATTTTGAAAAATAGTGAATAGTAAAAAAAAAAAAAATTGATGTGGTGCCAAAATTTTCTTTTACCCCTCTTCACCATCTCAAAAATGTCCTTGGCATTGTACACAAGCAGGTTGGCAATGGCAGTGATAGAGTTAAGCAATCCCAAGACCAGTAGGAGGGCTTGGCAGACATGGGCAGATGAGATTCTTGAGCCCCTGCGTATGACTCGCTCGGAAAGAACGCTGCCCTCGATTGGCCGCTCGAGATGCAGAGTCATTTGCCACGGTACCCCCGCGTTCACATGACAAGCTGGGAATGCTTGCCAACTCACATGATAGACACACGTGGCTTTTTGCTCTTTTTTTATTACTTTTGCTGCTTTCATTTTCAAATCTGATGATCACAGCAAATATTTTCACCATGGAAATGGCACGCAGAGACGACAAGAACACATAGATGTTACCCTTAATAATGTTTGCCAATGTTGAAGGGTACTCCTATATAATTATGTGACTTAAAAATTAAGTTATTTTGTCCAAAAGAAACTAGACAAGTTGCTCCAAAATATTAAGAAAGCCATACACAATTTTCTGAAAAATCTACAGGTGAACAAATGTGCATCCCTTCAAATTTGGGGAGTGACTTATATGCGGATGTGGACAACAAAGTTATGTAAATATTTATTCTATCCTACAATCAATTAAGGATAGAACTGGATTTATTTCATTCCCCAAAATATATGGTGTAAAAGCAACAGAGGAATGACACATTCTTTTAGATATGATGGCTTTGGTGAGGTGTACAGCACAAGGAAAATGGAAACTGTGTAATTTTTATGGTTTGTTTTGATGTTTCCTCCGTTAAAAGTGGAAGTGCCTCTGACTCCAGTCATATCATTTGACTTGCAACCTTGTCTGAACTGAAATGGTTGGAAAATATAATCTGCCCTGATATAGCTTCTATCAAAAAAAAAAAAAAAAAAAAAAGATAACTATCACATGAATGGGAACTACAGAAATTATGGCCATTGCAGTTACCCTTCAAATACATGCCTTAGGCAATAGATTAACTGAAATCTCCCAAGAACACAGAGAGATTAACGTAGTACATACAACACTTTTAGGTCTATACTATCCAGGTATACTCTACCTAAGCTCAACAGAGTCACTCATCAAATTCATAAGTTTTGACATTTTTTATGATGGCCAAAATTCTTCACCTTTCAAGTCGTCAGTTGCAAAACTGATGGAACAATCTTAATACCCGGGGGGGGGGGGGGGGGGGGGGGGGGAGGGAAATCAGGTAAGAAAGACTGGGATGAGGTGAGATAGATAGAAAGATCAAACAAAGAGACAGGAAATGACAGGTTGATGAAACAGGTGATGTGTACGCTTAGATTACTTGAATACAAGGGGAACTTAAAAGGAAGACAGAGGAGTAACAGAGTAGCATGGAGGGGCAGAGATGGCTAGAAGTAAACAAAAATATGAAGAAGAAGGGAGAGATAAGCTGATGATATTGGGGTGCAATTTGTGACAAATACTGTATACAAAAAGATATTATTATGCGCTATTATGAGCAAACTGGAAGAATAACAGGACATGTGGTATGACAAGAATGAGGAAGTTATTGGAAGTTATTACACGAAAACACACTCACAAAAAAAAAGGGAACTGCAATGCCACGAGATAAGCGTCTTCATGCATCCCTTCGTACAGGGTAACCTCACTTTGGCAATATCACAGCCAAAATCTGTTAGGAGACCTTGTTGTTCTGTGAAGAAAAATGCAAACATGATATCCTTCTTTCATCCAGAAACACGCTGTTTTTAGGTAAATTAAATCATGAGTATTTCAGCAGTTTGTTTTTTTTTTCTGTTATGGCGTTAAGATACAGAGGTCAAATAATAGTTTAATAGAGGATTTTGAACCAACCAGATCACAGAGGTTGCTGTTGTTGTTTTCTTCTTCTTTTTTTTTTAACCTAGTTCACTTTGAGATGATGTTCAGAGGAAAAGAAATGTATATTCCTGGTATGGCAAATTACACGTTTCACATGTTGGATAATATTCATGCATCCTGCTGTGAATATGACGTATGAAGTGACCTACGTCCAGTGTCATTGGGCGTTTGGTCAACGAAGTGGAGAAAAAAGTCAGAATTAGGCATTAAGGGTAAACTACTCAGATGGTAAACACGTTTGTTCCTTTTTTCTGTAGGTCAAACAACAGGAAGGCGTGGGTTTCCTTCTATCATGTAAAAAGAACCGCTATTCAACATCTCGTAAATATTACCTTGACTATTTTGCTCCACAAGGTTCATTCTGTTGCCTAGCTCTAGCGACAAATCACAAATAATGGTTACTATTTCTTTGCTCCACATCATCATATGGAAAGGCACAGTTACAACTATTTTATTCATGTGTATAACATATTTTCATTTAGAATAATGAACTCTATACATTAAAACTTTGTGTTACTTTGTTGATTATATAAAAACATTAAAGTTCTCAAAAAATATGCAGGAACATTAACACACAAAGAAGATAATATCTACTTTATGTCAATAAGGTGATGAAAATAAGGTTGGGTCATATCATTAGAGGAATGTTTGTTTTTCAATTAGCAAAATGACAACTTTGCCACTAAAACTTTCAGGTGATGTTCATTACTCTGTATAGGTTCGCTAATCAAAAAGTGAAAAGAAGATGCATACTAATTAACTAACCACCAGAATAATGAACTGTAATCAAACTGTCATCTTCTGCACATATATTTCTTTGTGTACAATCTCCATGGGGACTTCACTGGGCTCTACAAATTTCTCAGAGTAATATTCTATATCTGCTTTTTCCTACTTTTATATAGGTACTGCTATAAGTATAACTTTAAAAAAAAAGGAGGGGGGAGGCTTTCCATTGGAAATTCTAACATCCTGAAATGGTGCAAAATGCATATGGAAGTTGGAGGCATGGAAGATTTTACTTCTTTACATACACAGACATCACAATAGAGTACCAAGGTGTGATACCACAGCCATTCATCGCCACGGAATCTGGCTCTGAACAACCTCACCTGGCCTGGGGTCTGTTTCATGAAAGTCTTATGAGAGACTTTTTGCTCACAAGACACAGTTATGACAGACTTCATGAAATGGATTTCACTTTTCTCTGAAAGTCTCTCATAGCTGCAAACGAGCAACTTTGGACATTCCGAGATTCATGTTAAGAATTTTATGTGATCACTTCATGAAACGGACCCCTGGTCAGTCGACACTGTTGTTGGTAACCATGGCTGCAATTGTGACATCATCACTATGATACTCTGTACCATAACAGATGATGATTTTATACACTATTTTCGCACTCATACAAATAAGAACAGTCAATTTTTGTCAAAGGAAAAGTAAAACAGTCTAGGACACCCAAAAGAACCTACTGCACACTGCTGATATCCATGAGAGGTCAAAATACCAATGACACTGCAATATCTATCAAAAAGGGAAAAATATGCAGGAACTCTGCCCGCTTTGCTACTAACAATCAAAGTTATTGGAACAAATGTTCAGACTTGTTTCACTCTTGCTCACAGAGGAATGTACGCCTACTTGGAGGAAAACCAGTGGCTGGGTTCAAGGTCTGCGACGAAAACAAAACAATGGAGAAAATCCTAAGGAATAGACAGGAAATACATACATTATGATGGGAAGCATTCTTCCTAGAAACTTGTATGAGTCTGCTGTTTGCATACCAGCCAGTTTTCAGGGGGAAATAGACACGACTCTTCCTCTTCGACATAATGAAATTTGATCTATTATCAAAACATACACAAATGGTCAAGAAAGAACTGAAGTCACATGTAAAAAAAAAAAGAAAAAAGAAAAAAAAAAGAAGAGGAGTGAGATCAACTTCTAGCATGATTGAAAAAAAAATCATGTGAACATTTTATTTTTACTTTCAAAATAAGAATAGATCTCCATTGTAAATATTGACTTCTTTTTGTTACACCCCTTTTTTTATTGCTTACAAAAAGGACAGGATGACGGAAAGTAGAATAGAAGCAGGTAGAAGAGTCCAATTTGCACATTAGCTATTTTTGGGGGGAGAAATAGACAAGGCTCTTCCTTTTCCATATAAGGAATTTTGATCTACTATAAAAACAAAAGTGAAAGGTCACAAAGAATTAAAGTCACATGTAAAAAAAAAAGAAATAATGACTATCTTCTCGCTTGATTTTAAGACAGAAAAAAGAATCTGGTCAATATCATGTTTTTACTATTACCCCGTTGAGAACGGACTGATTTTGCTGCAACACGCATTTCCTACAGACACCTGCCCATGTATACTCAGGACTCGTCCTCAGCGGGTTAAAACAATTATTGATCTCCAATACATATAAGACTTATTTTTGTTGATTTTGTTTAATTGATTTGGAAAAAAAGTATCAGCAATGTCCCAGTGTCATCTTAATTGTGAACATCAGAAGATATTATAATAATATGAGGTATAAGTCTATACTGAATTACTGCAAATGAAATGCTAATTGGTACATGTACACATTCGTGCTCTAAATTGCTCTCATCACTCCTGGTCATCGTAAAGTCACCTGCATACAGAGCACATTTCATTTGCCACGGTAAGACACAAAATTTTAACAGGTTTTAACTGCAGGTCTCTTCTTATTCCTTCAACATACAGTTGAACCTCTCATATCCGGACAAGTCGGGACCGGGGCTCATCCGGATAAGGGATTTGGCCGGATACGGGAGACTCAATGCTTTATACATGTACATATACACATATGTACTGATGTAGCCCATTGTAGTACCACACGTAGTAATGTGTATACTGCAACCTTTTCATTGTTACACTCAGTAACAGACCCCAAAATAGAGGTTCGTGTTTGCAAGAATTAAATCATTTTCTTTTATAAATTCTTGGAATGATTTATCTAAATAATTATTAAGAAATGTATCAAGTAGATACAAAGATTGAAAGATCTTGAAAATAAACCGTACTCGGCAAAGTCGACTGTAGGTCGCCATTGTTAGATTGAGTTGGGAATCCCCCTTTCCTCCCATAATTATTAAAAAAAAAAATCACGGCGAGATTGCGTCCGTATAATAGAGAGATCCGGATAAAGGGAGGCCGGATAAGAGAGGTTCAACTGTATGTAACCCGCTACAACAAAGGGATTGGAAAGTCAGGGGAGCTCGATTTTCTGAAAATGACATGACATTATTTCCTTACTCTTCCACTTTAATTTCATATATAACATGACTCAAAAAAGTACTCGATAGCAAAGGTATCGATGATCTTATACGAGCATGTCGAGTGGTTTAAGAAATCAGCATTTTGAGAAAACCGCCTTCAAAGTTTTCCTTCCGACGCAATCGTGATCAAGGGGAGGCAAGACAGTTTTCACTTCTTGACAATAGAAGGTATGCTCCTAGCAACCTCCACAATGTTCATTCAAGCTTAGCGACAGCCGTCTACACGCAACCAATCAGTAACCAGGATGCCAAGCACTGACCAATAAGATCACTCCCTCGTTGCGAGGGGCAGAGTCTAGGGTGCGGCACTAAATCAAAATCTTCCGACACGTTTCTGTTCTGTTGAAAGTCTGAAAATCATGGCCCAGAAAAATGCTAATTTCTTGCCTTCCCTTTGATCATTTAGCTTCGAAATTTTGGCAGATCATAGACGATACATCAGACTACAAAATGATGCCGAAAACAGAAATCCACTGGTTTTGATAGATTTTGATGATTTGACTTCAACCTCGATTTTCTGGGCTCAGCCCTCAGCGACTTTTGGATCCTTTTGTTGTGGTGGATCACATATAAATTGCAGAGCAATAATCACCTCATTACAAATTGTTGAATGTTTAACCTTCAAAGCACTGCTGCAAGAATATAGACAAAATGTTGCTCTGAATAAAAGAAGGGTAAAAGGGGGGGGGGGGAATCTGGAGTAAACCCATGTCACATCAAACACCCGACGTCATCATCAATTGAAATGTGGTTTTCCACGTCTGCAAAGCCTTTTCCTGTCGCACGTACCATGAGGAGTGACTCGAACACCCCTCCATGCCAAGATGCCAGTTTTGCAACGTCACTTCTGATGTCATTGACAGCTGAGTGTATGAATTTCTTGTCTATGTATCTATTTTCCCCCTAGACGGCCAGACACGTACAATGCATCAATATATCAGCATGGTGGGAAGTCATGACATTTTGCTTAAAGTATACCAATACTCTGAGTATTATGTTTGCTAGGAGAATATACTTCAGACATGCCCTCTGCAAAATAATAGGTTCTGTCACTACGAATGTTATTCAGTGGGGCTTTAAATGTGAATTTTAAAGAGTATACTGAAACAAAAATGACTTAAAATAGACTAGTTGATCACCTGGGGGGCATTTCATAAAGCAGTTTGTCAGATATTTTTCTGACAAACTGTTATAAGCTACTGAAATCCTTGCAACTGATTGGCTGAAAGCGAATTTGTCCGACAAGTCTTTCAGACGAAACGCTCCATGAAATGTCCCCTATCTTTCAATAAAAGGATCCCACTATCAATATTTTTTCCCAAATACATCTTGATCGATCTATGCAATGTGTGCTCTTGATCAGCTTACTGATTGACATGGAATCTTGATATTATTCATAAAACGTATGCGTATTATAACTAGAATGCATGCACATCAGTACTGGCACTTACAGAGCAGAACTAACGCATGGAGCACAAGTGCCAAATTGTTGTGGAGATAATGATCTCATTCATCAAAATATGTAAACTTTCAAGGGACATGTATCATAGGTGAATTATGGTTGTTTTTTGTGTATTCTAGCTGTACACTAATTTGATTTCCAGGGTATTGATACACTTTAACCCTATGTGTGCTTTGAGTGCTGTGTGGCACTGGGAACCCCACAGCACTGTACATACCATCCAAAGTCTTTTGGGACAGAAAGAGTTAAGTATACACCATCTCTTCTGTTGAGGGATAGAAATGCATTTCACAATACTCTTGAATACTCAAACAAACACAAACACACTATCACACAAGCACATGCACAAAAATGCATCCACATAGATATACATATGTATACAGATAACATTAGAAACTATTGTGCAACAGACTACACTATTTCACAAGTTAAAAAAAAACAAACAAACAAAGAACATACAACCACAGAAACAGAATTAACCACTGCCACACACTGTCTGGAGTCGTTTAGGCACATTTATGTGAAAACAAAAAAGAAAGAAGCAAGCTGCAAATGCCTTTATACGACAAGTCGTACAGACAATGTATCAACATGAACAATTCATGTTCTTTTAAATTGAAAGAAGTTGAATAGCAATGATCTCAAATGAGAAAAGACTATTCACAGGGGGCAACACATATCAGGAGCACCACGGCTACTAAATTGAGAAGGTTACTTTGAGGTGTTACATTGGTCATCACATTAGGTGCTGACAATGCTGGACAATAATCATTCTTCCTCTGTTACTTCTTTGATGTCTTTGAAATGTCATCGCTGTGAGGATTCCCTTTGAAAGTTGTCCTTTAAATGTGCATTTATTAAGAGATGAGTAAGGAAACGCAGGGGATGGTTTTGACACGAATGGGAAAGTGGTTAATGGCCGTCTAGACCACCCTGATTAATCATCTTATACCTCAATGAAGCGTGTTTTGGAGATGGGGGGTACAACATACCGGTGGTTTTCACTGTCCTCATTTTCATACGCACAGCGAGTACGTAATTTGAATCACGATTATAGTGACGCATCACTGGAAACACGATTTAAATGACGCATTTTAGCCATGTGCATGCAAATTGGAATTGTGAAGGGTGACTTGAATCCTAATTCCAATCATGATTCAAATGACCGTCCATAGGTATTTTCCAATCACAATTCAACAGAGTTAGGGAATGAAACAGTCAAGTGTACAGATTCACCTCAAAATCTTGTTTTGAGGGGTGGAGCTTACAGTGATCTTCCAACCTCTTCAGCAGAACAACAGTCAAAGCACGAATTACTTTAAGGCTCAAGAGTGACTGATGGAAACTCGTAAACTAGCTACACCTCCTCTCCTTGCTTTGAAATTCAAAACTGCAGACTCCACGAAGCCTTCCTCAATCAAGTATACAGACGATATGTTCTAATCATAACTGTAATAATAATTGTGATTCAGCGTTGCAATCATGTTTCTTGACCCGTATGAAAATGGTCTGTGATGATAAAAGTGGGAGGATACAACCTTTTCCAAGTTTGACCGAAATGTTCGACCATCAATATCAACTGGGACTTGTTGAATAATAACCGGATCAGCCTGCTTTTTCCTTGAGAGGAAAAATTTGAGGTAGTTCTGTGAATTTTTCTCGATTCAAGCACATAAAAACTGTTACTCATAAAGTAAAACCAGATCCTATATCAACCTCATCAATTTTGTAGCAGCATATGGTCAATCTCAAGCAGGTGTTTCTCTTAACCTTTGATGTGTCCTATAGCATTCAGCCTTAACTTGTCAAGCTGTTTTAAATCAGCATTCTAATAATTTTACTCAACAATCACTTCAAGATCAGACAATTTCCTTAGTGAAACAATGTGACAATCCTACTTAAAGGTCATTGTGATACTTCAGCAACTTGACAAATTACATAATCCCCTATATAGCCAAAGGATATATTATGATGTGTGCCCACCTGCTATAGTTAAGCAAGCCAGCATGAACAGCCTACAAAACATGCCAAGGGTCAGGGTACTAGTTTCCTTTTTGAAGACGCCATACAGAAGACAAGTGCCAGTGGGATGGCTACCATACAGTGTACCTTCCAGGGAGGTTAGTATAAAGGACAATGATTTGCACTGTTAACAGGTGGTCAAAAAGCATAGACAAGAAAGTAGTATCATATTGTGTTGCCAAAGTTAACAGTTTAGCCATTCCATACTGAATTCTGAAATTCCTACAGACTTATTAAAATACGCAGGCCACCAGGTTCCCGTACAGAACGGATTGAATGCAGCCAGAGGGGATGACACCCAAGTCATATTCCTCTCCAGACACATCTGCACATAATGATGACCATTCTGGAGTTTGAACAAGAATCAAAATTTGACTTAATTACCCATAATTTACTGTTAATTGGTGTCAATTAACAGTGACACAGTCAGAGTATCTTAAAGAGTCTTTGATTATGAGTGTGTTTGTGTCAGTGTGTAAGCTGGCTTTTATTTGGGGAGGGGGGAGGGGTAGGGGCTATGCGACGGGGAAGTCTTTGATAATACACACCTGCTGATTTAGTCACGACTTGGAAGCATCACGCTAATTGAACAATGGTGCAAGTTTGCACTGATCACTTACAGACTGTATGTGGATAATCTGTCATTGATACTTTGCCACCTGTCAAGATTCTCCCTTTCTTATCACAACCTTATGACTTCAACAGTATGGACAAAGTATGAGTTCATGATACTTGGTACTGGAATATGATGCTTTCTGTGTATCTTTTTTGTTTTGTTTTTAAAAAAGATTTCAATGTTCTTATGTTTGTCCATAATATGATAGACTACATAACCAAAGGCAGAAAATACATTTTAGCTCTTCTGCACTTACAACAGCAACTGACTTCCTAATAATATCACTATTGTTCCTTTGGAAAGAAGGAAGTTAACACAGTCAAATTTTCCCCAATGCCAACACAATTTGCAGAGAATTACATCATCTCACACAAGCAAACTTTATTTGTCAGCCTTGACAAAGTTAAATGGAAAGTACATTATATCTTTTGTAACTAATTTCTAACAGAATAAATTACATTTAGTAATGAAGTGTGAAGTAAAGCATGAAGTGTGTTGAGAGTCACTAGCCACACACCAGTGATATATCCAACTTTTGTCTCAAGAGGGCGCTCATCACTTGTAATTTATGTCCATCGGGGAAAAAAGTATGAGCACATCAAAATCCCTCATCCTGGCACGTGTATACAAACACATCTTGCATGATACACTAAACCTACTGAAGTGCAAAGTCTGATATTAAAAGTGCATTTTGATGAGAAACAGGACCCTGCCAAGCACTTTCATTTCAGAGAAAATATATATTGGGTGGAATCCACTCTCATGAATTCATAGCTCAAAGTAATGTATTTTTACGCCACTGGACAAGTGACATGATGTCCCAGTGAAATTTAAGAACAACCACAGATAGTGCTGGGACATAAATAATACTTATTACATATTCTGTGTATGAAACTTACCAGATTCACTTTTCTTTTAAAAAAAAATGATTCACATGAGATTTCAACACAATTTTACTGTTCTTACAGATCTTTAAAAGCAGACTAAATTTATCCTAATGTGACACGAAAGACCGGAAAGTGTATTTGAGGCAGGGTCAAAGCAGAGCAGACAAAACCTGTAATTAAAGAGATAACATGGTCATAGATGTGACCAAAATGTCTGCTTTGAATACCATGTGATGTGATGTTCTGATATTATAATGTTCACAGCTTCTGTCCAATCCAGCAGTTACTTAGTCTTTGCTGAGACTGTTACAGATGTGGCCCATTTGTCATTTGCTCATGATTAATTTTTTTTTCTCTTGCAAATTGTCGGGATATGGCATCATCACACGGAGGAGATGCATTTCATTTCCCATGTCCCCAGAAAATGCCTGCGGGTAGAATTCAATTACGGATTTTCACGCCCGAGTGGACCGGACTGTCTCCAAGTTCCACATCGATCATCTCACGCTACAAGGAGACCCGCAGACAGGGATACCACCTGGGTGCGGATTTCGGATGCGAGACCGAGGAGAAGAGACGAGCGTTGCCAGGGCAACCTTGGCATGTAATGGCAGCTGCAGAATCGGATAGCGTAAAAGTGCAGATACCTCTACAGAACAAGGTGAAAGAGGAGGAGGAGGAGGAGGAGGAGGAGGAGGAGGAGGAGGAGGAGGAGGATGAGACCAGAGACAGAATGAAAAGACAACAGACGACACTGAAGTGTTCTCTCCTGTTTAGACACTCTCACAACTGCCGCATGATGTAGACGGATGATGCAATCATTACTCAACACGGCAGCTCCACTTTGACACCAGTTACATCACAAGAAATGGATGACGATGAGCATGACTAAACACCATGCAATCATCAGGACCTCTCCCATCTTCTATGCTCCACGAATGAAACACACATCGGAAGGATTTTTACAAATCTGACATTTCATAACATCGCTCCACTACATGCATATCTGTATTACACTAAAGCTTCACAAACGCTCTGGGGCATCATAATTGCTAATAACTCTTGATAAGTGTACATACGAAAAGTGAAAAAAATAAAAAAGCTTCTATGAACATGAAAATGTTTCAATTTCTTGTTGAGTTTCAATTCGCTTCACTGCAGTCCAGACCTGAAATTTGCAAAGGGGCTTCTACTCACCCTCCACTCAAAAGACCTTTAACTTTAGGAAGACTATTTTAATCACTCATCAAGAGCTACATTTGTCTCTAAATCAAAACAAACGATAATAACACATGTCATAACAGTCCTTCAGAAATCCAGTGAAAGTATGTCCAGCCTCCAAATAAGGCATATTTTCAAGAAGAATTCACCCTCATGAACCACAGCAACTAACTTCTTGCCAGGCTGGTAGAGTGTATTTCTGGATTCTTTGTAAACCACGTGCACATGCCAAAATCCAGTCAATGCCTAAACAATGTCACATATTTTGCACTGACGCACTTATTCATCCAAAAACTGACCGATAAACTGCAATATGCCACCGTAAAGGGAAAACATCACGCCTTATTCCATTCCTCACATACTCAATGACAGCAAAGCTTGGAGTTTCTCTCCAACTTTGCTGTGTACTTCATTTCTAGCATGAATGCTTCTATAAATATTGACATGCCTTTGAAAAACTGAATGTTTTCAAAAAGCACTCATGTGTTGTGGTCTCAGAACAATGCGGCACACTGAGGGTTTACACCGTGTTGTTTGTTTGTTTGTTTGTTCACTTCCATCTGAGAAGATGGCTGGATAGCCGATATTCAGCTACACTAAGCTGGTCTTCCATGGGGTCCAGTTGGATGTGAGGTGGGACCACTTCATCGGGATAAACACCCTGCTCTTTGCGATGAATGAATGAAGCCGGATCTTTTACCTGCATGAGTGCTGACTCTCTCATATACGGGACCTCCATTTTATATCCTATAAGAGGGACAGAGTGTTTTGCCTCTTGCTAAAGGGGACAGTATAATTACACACAACATTGCTCAGTCCAGACTCGGGTTCAAACCCAGGCCCTTAGGATCGTGAGGCAGACGCGCTACCGACTGAGCCAACTCACCGTCACAACTCACCGTGGTACACAAAGAATGAACAAACTTTCACCTGATGTATTACAGTATCCTTGCTATGACAAATTGATAGTGCTCATAATGATCCATTCCATTTACAGCTCATACCCATACTGTGTTTGTAAAATGTCCCAACTTTGCATGCCGCTAAAAAGTTAAATACCTGAACATGACACTTACGACAGAGTTACGAGGTCATTGTATGTACTAGCAACAGATCTCTAGAGACATATTAAAATGATGATTAAAATTCAGCCTGTCTAGATGCTACTAAATATACAGCCTCCAGAGGGAAAGTCCCAAGGGTGTGCACTGAAATTTATGATTCTTGCACTGAGTTATTTTTACTGCAACTAATTGACAAATTGTCCTTCATCAGCATAAATGCACAATGATTATTCAGTGTTTTGCCATGAGTAATAGCCGTGATAAAAAATCAAGGAAACTCAATAGGTTTTTGTGCTTCATCACATAATGTTCTACTTTTAAGTTTTTATTTCCAAAATCATGCATCTGACAGATACTGTACTTTAATAGACAGAAAGCCAGCTACCAAATAAACACAGTTTGAACAAATTGACTTTAAAGGTTAGATGCACGAGTAGCAATTATTCATGAAAGACAATTGTAAGACAGACTATTACACGCTTGAATAACGCTAAAGAGTTTCAAATCTCAAAACATTTTCAGACTTAGAAATTTGCAGAGGAAGTTTTGAAAAAGTTTAAACATGTATAAAATTTCATATTTTTGGTGCAATCAATCACTCGATCTTGCACATTGAGGTGCTTTTCAAAATGTCTAAGACTTCATCAGGGCAACAAGGTGTAGCATCACACATATTTTGCATGCCACAACATATTGAAAGATTCACTTATGTCAAAAGAACTGCCAATCACGTGCATTACAAATGAGAAAAGAAGTTGGATTCTGACAACAACAAAAAAGTAGCAATGCAAAGAAGCAATCCCACTCCTCTTCGAATACTCCACTCTTACTGGAATTAAAGTGAGCATGACAAAAATGTTTCATCCTGACAGGAGACAATCATAGACTATCAAAGCTCATCCCCGCATCCTGCACCCCTCCTCCTCCCCCCTCCCAATCCCCTCTCAACTCTTTGTCTCCCATTAACATGTCAAGATTTCTATCATACCTGACTGAAATGGAAGGCCCTCCGGACTCTCTTACTACATATGGAGAGGCTCTTAGCCGACAAGGATTATGCTGAGCGTATTCCAGGGTCCTCTTTCTCCACCTTTGCTAATTCCCTCTCTGCCCCCCTCTAACCCCCCCCCACCCCCCCCCCCACCCCCCCACCCCCCCCCCCCCCCCCCATTCTCCATCTTAAAAATTCTTCAAAGTAATGATTGCCCCCTGGCATTTCAACCATTTGCACTTTCCATACAAAACAAAGATGGAACAGAGCATATAATTGGAAACGGTTTCTGAGACATCATCTGTTGTATTGGCATGAGACGAGACTTTTCTACCAGTATGGGGATGATCGCGGATGTTAAATTACTGGAAGATTGTCCACTCTTCATTGAAGTACTACCTTAACCCAGTGAAGACTCGTCCCGAGTATGCTTGGGCAGATGTCTATGAGAAATGTGTGTTTCAGCAACTTCAACTCTTCCTCAACAAGTTAACTAGGAATGTATATTGTTTGACTGAATCATCAGAACAAGACCCTGTCTAATCATGATGATATCTGCATTTTTTGTCTTTCCCAAAGATATTATTTATTTTCAATTGTGTGGTAAACCAGTTCATAAAAAAAATGCCAGAGGGATCTTGCTGATCAAGAAAACAAAAACTCACAAGATTGTACTGTTTGAATATATTCTACATCTTTTCCACGGCTGTCTTTGTACTTTCATAAGGAGAAAGCAAACCAAATGACTTTTTTTTCAAACTCACATAAAATTCTATTTGCCTCTTTTCAATCGCAGATGCCTAGATAAAAGATGAACGTTCCCTCACCATGACGACAGGGACGAAGATGACGACGGCGAACATAGAAACGCTCCCTTCACTCCTCAAGACTCCAGCATCATTTCTGAGATAACATACTATCCCCCTTCAGCTGAGCGGAGACGAGGCTTCCCCGAGGAGCACTACTCTAAAGTGGGCCACCTCCTCGACCCCGATAATATTCTTCCGGTCCCGTCTCAAGGCAGCTCTTAAACTCTGCATCTCATCTCGACTCTCTCTTCACCTCCACCTCCCCCCCCCCTCCGAATATATTTCCTCCTTCTTCTCCACTTTGACTTTTTACAACCATATCTGAAGATTATTTTATTTCCAAATCACTAATCAATTTTCCATTCAATTGTATTTTGTTGATGAATAAGATGAAGTATCATTCTTTACTCTGCTGCTACATAACTCCCCTTCACCTTTCTCTTCATCTTCTTCTGTCCGTTTGTTTGTTTGTTTGTTTGTCTTCTTTTTTATCCAATGATATTCCTTAGACACGAATCTTGACACCAAATACTGGCGTGGCATAGTCCATGAAGAAAACGATCATTGCCTAAGACATCAAAGCATAATGAGCATATTCACAATTCATATAATACATGTAAGGCACTTAGAAACTTTGTATCAAGCACGGTAAAAATGTTATTCTTATAATACGTCTTTCTAGTACATTCATCTTTCCTTTAAAGTAGGAAAAAGAACAGTGTCCTACATACTTCCACATCATTACTTGCCAATTCTGCAGCAGACATTTTCTTCATTTATATTTATAGTGGGGGCACTGTGGCACAGTGGATAAGACTCCCGACTCCCGCTCGGAGGACCTGAGTTCAAATCCTGCCCAGCGCTTACGTCCTTGGACAAGATGTTTTACCCACCATGCCAATCTCGACCCAGGTGTATAAGTGGGTACCTGGCAACGCTGGGGTAATAATAATGGCAGGGCCCTCTGGTAGAGCAGTGGCAACACTGAAGAGGCTACCCTGGGTAAATAAATACTCATTATTATTATTATCATTATTATTATTATATTCATCAGCAACAACAACAAAGGGGGGGGGGGCTATACTCTGAACTGAGACTGGTGAATATTCACATCTACCATAGATGGACATCAAAATAAAAAAGATGTGATGTGCAGAATGAATGAGTGGCTCACATCTGCTGTCGTTAGGCTTTCAGTAAATTCCCTACATCAATCTTCTTGGCACATAAAACAGAAAGCCTTCCAGTACATAAGATAGGCGTTTCCTCGAAAAATCTCATTCCCATAGGTCCATCTTTATGTCTCTATATCTGTGTAACCAAAAAGCAGATGTAAGACCATCTGGAATTAATGTGTAGGAATCACAGGTAATTGAGAAGATGTAATTCCTGACGATGCATTATTCTATGAAGATTTTCTCGTTATCAGAAATAAGTAAATGGTTGATGGAATTTGAGCGTAACATGGTTATATGACAAATGAAAGGGCATCATGGAGGTCATTGGTCTCACAAAGCCATTATAAAATCAGGATGAAGTGATTATGTTGGTTTTGCATGAGCACTCACTCAGAAAAGTACAGTATACGAAATAATACTTCCCTATAATTCTATGTAGAGTTTGAGAAAAACAAGTGCTTTAAAGTTTAAACACCTTTTATATATTGTATGCAACTGTTCAGTTACATCAATCCATGGAACATTGTGAGTACAGTTTACTAAAAAGCCACTGTTAATGCCGGCTTTTCATTTCCGTTACATAGCCTTCATGGAGCTTTTCTTTTTTACATGTACAATAATTTTAGTTTTACATTCTTAGAGCCTCTACCTATCATTATTAAAAGAAAACTGGTTCATCAACTCTCTTTTGTCCACAAAAGCCAAAGTTTTGATGCCCTCTACATTCTACTTTTCTTTTCTACACATCACGATGCACAGTTCATTATGCATTTGACAGATAGATTAAAGTGGTTTTCTTTCCATTCCCTCAATAACCGTGCCAATTATTTTCTTCTCATCTTCCACAAAGACGGATTTATATTCCCTATGGGGGGAAAAAGAGAGCAACAAATCAGCTGCAATGCAAATTTAAAAGCAAATGTGGGGCAATAGATTACTTTTTGAAGATCAGAATTATGCGCGTGTGCAAAAATGTTCTCCCACAGAGGATGGGGGAGGGGGGGGGGGAGGTATAATAGCTGAAGTCATCAGCCTCAACAACACATGAACTTTTTTAAAACAGAAGAAAAATGCTAACTTCTTGTTGGATTCTCCCTTTTTTCTAAATGTCTTCTAATATTTCAATGATGACTTTTTCACAGATAGATGCATGATGTGCTACATACTGCATATTTCACAAACATGCTGGGTGGGGAGGAGAAAATGCCATGTGATCTTACTCAATATCATGCTCAATAAGATAAAAGATAACTTCATCCAATGAAATCGCATGAAGTTTTAGTCGCAAAAAAAAATGGGAAAAAATTTTACAAGATACTGTAAAACAAGGAATGTTCACGTGCATTTTAATTTCGTGAATATTGCGAGAGCCAAGATTCGCGAAATCAAAATACACATAAAAGTTCTTGTCTACACTATACACATTGAATGTTAAAGGTAAGTTGCGAAAATTTCATGTCGCAAAAAAGGCCGTCGGCTCCAATTCACGAAAATTTCATGCCGCGAAAATATCACCTTTTACAGTATTGTCTAATACATGGTCTTAATCGTTATCTCTACTAAAAGTATACATTACCACCAGGAAGAAGATAGACTAAAAAGATGGAAAAACAATAGTTTTATATCAAGTACCCACTCAGCAATGGGTGTATAGACACTGCAAAGAATTCAAACTTACAAAGACATTTTGCAGTAGGCAGATTGTAGGAAAAGAATGATAAATGAAAAACAGAAAGAAAGAAAGACGAAACATTGGTTACCTTATAAATGGTGTCCAATGTTGTATTTGCAGTAATATCACGATGACTATGTTTCAATAACGACTCAATGTTATGGGTTAGGATGACACGATTTTCTTGCGTGAATTGAGGAGACAGGATTTGAGAGTCTACAGACTGGAGCTTGCTGCCACTGGAATACAATAGGCCATTCGTTCAAAATGCCACACAAAATGTCATACAGTCTGTCTTTCACCACAGAATGGTAATATCCTACATTCATACCTGTATTTGTTCCAGCAAGCTATTCTACATCTTTCTTCCTTCATATGGAGGTAAAATACTTCCAAGAGTAGATACTTTTTTAATGCATTTTTTTCCAGTGGTGGTGGGGTGGTACAATGTACAGTGGTACAATAATAATAATGACTTGCAGTTCTGCCCCTTTGTTGGATGTCAGTACAGCTATGAAACTTTGTCCAGCTTCTTCCGCCAAAAACTAATGTCTGCATATAATTGGATGTCTTTACAAAGGGTCAGATAGGTAAAAACCAAGAAAGATATTAGTTAGTTGTAACATTACTGCCACACCCTGTCCTAATAACAGCACCAATTACAGTGACAGAAAAAGGGGAGAAAAATAATAAAACAAACAACAGATAATAATATAGACATTTATAACACCTTGCATAACCACTCAGTGTTCTCAAGGTGAAACACAAAATTTTACATTTTCATAGGTACTGACAGTGTTTACATGCAGCTGCAAGATGTTTATATTTCAGAAAGGGTTTCTAATGACATGGGCATTTATAGTTTTCATTTTTTATCAAGATTACGAATATTACTACATCAACTATCATATCAACTTTCAACATCACAACATCAACTTAACCCATTGAAGACGGTTTGGTTTTGCTACAACAAGCATTTCCCATAGAACCTTGCCCGAGTATACTCGGGACTCGTCCTCAAGGGGTTGAAATAAATCTACCTCTTGAGCGATACTGCAGGTTCAATTAATCCCCATCCCCATCCCCCTCCCCCCCACCCTCCATCCCAAAGAAGATTTACTCCCCAGCATCAATCAGACCATATCATGAATAAATGCAAATTTGACAGAGCTCAGGTAAAGTAACCTGCAACAAAAAGAAAGGGGATCCCAAAAGAAGACCGGTAAAAGCTCTACCTTAATCTTAAGAGACTATGCAAATAGATAATCCTTTGGTCTCTAACTGCAGAATACAAATAACTATACATATGACTAGTAATGGAAGCCAACAACTGTCAGAGTAACAAGACGCTTGAGCAATTCCCGGCAAATTCCCATAATTCTTAGCAACAAATATGCGCATTAAATTTCTCATCAAGATCTGTCAGAATTAATCACATTCAGAACTGCTGAAGTGCAGGTGGGCAGAAATCAAAGAGACAAACATTTCGATGCAGTCACGAATGATTATCACATTAAGATTCACCTCGAGGGCTATGTCATAAAGACACTGATGTGTTAAACACATGTTTATGCAGGTGTATATCATGGCCTTTATGTAGGTCGGTGTACAGAACAATCAGGTCTACCACCCACATGCACATCCCCCCCCCCACACACACCTATTTTATACATACATACGTATCTATGAATTTTAACAATGACATACTGCATTTTATATGGTGATATATGGTAATTGATATTCAACATTTTATGCTGCACCAGTCCTGGAGTGAAAAGCCCATTTTGATTTGGCTTTAAACAACTTTATGATATATACTACAAAAGCTTGCTACAAATTCAATCATTGGTTTATATCATTACGGGATTTAGCTTACTGTAAATCTGTCATGTAACAGGGTTTTCCGTGCTCAAAGTCCCACATACATATTATAATAGCCATATCACTCTAACACCACAGCACCCCATCTACATATACACTGCAATATACACTGCAGTAAGACAAACCACACAAAACACACACACACAAAGGGTCTCATAAATGAACTTCCCTAAAGTCAAAGAAATTTGAAGAAAGTGCAGATAAGGAACTGAAAAGGTGCCAAGTATTTCTCCCCCCCCCCCAAAAAAAAAAGCTCTTCTCCACTCACGCACATCATCTAGAGTAGATGTTAAACATCCCAAAAATCCAAGAGGAGAGAAAATGGCCGTTAAAAAGATGTCGTTACACTTTGCCATGCAAATGTACAGAGAATATATTGAAGGGGAAAACCTGTAGATCATCAGTAACCTCAATTTCACGGTCTTGTACATGCATTTGTCCTTGTGGATGAGCACAGGATTCTTTGCATGCACAAGCACACACACATCCGTACAAGTTTTCTCCGATCACGATGCAAGAACACTCGGATATTGGCGACTGATTTGACGCCCCCGATTCTCGACGCATTGATCGATGGTAGCATTATCCGGCTCAAGTTTGTCATTTGCCTTCCCTAATTGTGGTAAGCTGTGCCTACAGATCAACTGGGGCTAAAGCAGGGGAGAGAGAGAGAGAAGAGAGATATATATATCTGGAGAGAGAGAGAGAGATAGAGAAAAATGGCAAGATAGGATACACAAGAGATATAGACAGATGGTGGCAGCAAGACAGAAGAGTTAGATAGTTAGATGGATAGAGAGAGAGAGAGAGAGAGAGAAATAGATAGATGGACACATAGATAGATAGATAGAAAGGTAGATGGAGAGATAGATAGGGAGTGTGAAGGAGACAAGAAAAACAGACAAATTGATAGATTAAGAAAAAGGGAAAGACAGATACAATAAGAGGGAAAAAAAGTTAGATGGAGAGATAGGGAGTTTGAGGCAGAAAGAAATATATAATATATATATATATATATACACATAGAGAGATAGATAGAGGAGAGAGAAAGAGAGCATGTGAGAGATACACAGACATAGTGTGAGGAAGTTATAATATACATAGACAGAGAGAAAGAGGGAGAGATTCTCGGGGAGAGATGTAGCAATAGACTTTTGAGAGCACATATAACTTAATTTGATGACAGATCTCTGAGGCTACTGCTGGTATGACCTTAATCTGCCATCAGTTTCAATGGCCCTCCGTAGCCTTGCCATTGTGACAATAATGGAAAAGGATGCTACCGCTTGAATGCTCTCGACATACAAAAATGGGCAGCAGATAGGCATTTCTGACTCAATTCCCTTGACATTATATCTCTTTGTTACCACTGATATCTTTCAATATCAGTTGCTAAAAATATTTCCAGCTCAAGCGATCGTGCCTTACTTACATCTTCCCGCTACTTCTCATACCTGTTCATATCAGTGGGTAAAATGCAAGCGACTGCGCAAGATACGAAGGACTGTGTTTGGGTTACGAGCACGGGGCACAGGTATTGATCTTTATTACAGTTCTAAATTTCGAGGGCTTACACATGTTTACTTTTATTCCTGGTTGACATGTAAGTATGGTTAATTTCCGTCATTCTTTAATCTTTCATTCCAGGTTAAAGTATCTAAATTCTTTTACATCCACAATCTGTCAACTATCTGTATCACTCTGTCATCTTATAATTAGGCATTCTCTCTTTTCTTCCTCTGTTCTTCTTCATTCACTTCATTTAATGCCTTATATATCTTTGTTCTATCAACTATATCCTACTGCTCATATTTCTCTCTCTGTCCCCTTATCACAGTTCTAATTCCTCCCCAAAACATGTCTGACAGAAGCTTTATTTTCTCCTTTAAAATTCCTTCGCATAGAAAATTTTTACTGCTAATTCAGCACCATCAGAATGGAATCCTGCAGACAGGTGTACTAGAAGAGACTGCAATGCATATCATGCACACAATATGGACTTCAAACAACAGTTGTCTCAACAAGATGAAATGATAATCAGGCAGCATGATGGCAAAATATTATTGTGTATGCACCAAAGATCTCTATTTGCACTGAAAACAAATCAAATATCATTTGTTTTTCTGAACACTGATGTATAAGATAAGTGCATGTCTCAACAATTTCATCACCACATCAACTTACACATAACCAGTACCACAAATTTATTATCATCATCATCATCCATATTTAAAAATTCAAAACCCCAAAACTCCTGGAAAGTATGCTTGAGACATTTCATCTTTATCATCCATGGTCATTTCTTGGTCATCATTATCTTTAATAATCAATTTTGGCATTGACATTGCTATCAATTTGACTATCATCATCAGCATCCTCTCAATTATCACACAATCTTCTTTCTAGTCATCTTTGTCATAATATATTACTGTCATTATACGTTGACATTGTACCATACTGTCATCACAGTACCATACTGTCATCATTATACACTACTTTTGTCGTAGTGCCATACTGTCATTATTATACCATACCGTTGTCATGGTACCAACTGTCATCATCCCACCATACAGTCATCAACCTACTATATTGCCATCCTATCATACTGCCATCATCATACCATGCTGTCATCATCATACCATACTGCCATCATCTTATTATACTCGCATCATCATACCATACCATCATCATCATACCATACCGTCATCAGCATACCACACCATTGTCATGGTACCATGCTGTCATCAACCTACAGTGTACTATACTGCCATCCTACCATACTGTCATCATCATACCATACCATCATCATTGCACCATGCTGTTATCATTATACCATACAATCATCATCATACCACACCATCATCATGGTACCATACTGTCATCACTATATCATACCATCATCATCACACCACTGTGTCATCAACACACCATATTGACATCATTCTACCATAGCGCTGTCATCGTACCATCATCGCAATCATCAAATTTTGGAGACTCACCCTGATCCCGGCATGGCTGAGCGGTCTCCTCCGGACGTAGTCGTCCTTGCTCCTCCGCCTCTCCAGCTCCTCCAGAATGCCGCTGGCGGGCATGATGTCGTTGGCCGATGACAGCCTCTTCACCTGGGGGTGAGGGCGCGGCTCCTGCGACTTGTTGGAGTTATTCAGGAGGAGGTTGACAGTGTCTGGTGAGAGGGGCAATGCAGCTGGGCTAGGGATGGATGCATCTGATCTCTGGATAAAGGGAGAAGCACACAAAAGTGTACAGAGAATGACATCTCAATGAGACAGATAAATATTTCACACATGCACATAAGAACCCGAGTTGGGGGACGAAAGCTACCATTGCCATGGCAACATGGCTTGACTGGCATCAGAATTCATTATCACTGCAACAAAACTGGATGCATACCTGACTTACCCCCTCCCCATAAAAAAAAAGAAAAGAAAGAAGAAATATAATAACCACGCATGATGACATATACTCGGATGCATTTCCTTCAAAATATCATATCAGTGCTTTGACGTCATAGGTGAACTCATCATGCCCTTTTCAACATCACACACGGAGCAAAAACAATCATTACATCATATATTGCCCTAAACACATACATGTTTTCCCTGATTTTGCTATCCTTTGTGGAAATGGAAAAAACCCCTCATGCATCCACCTGCACAAACAAGATTGATATGCGTAACAGAGTCTGATGTGCGTAACGCCAAGCTAATCGCCTTTTAATGCTACACTTTGTGCGTCTCGAGCCAACAGCAACTGTATGAATAGCTTCCATGGATCATCGCACATCCAAGGTTCAACGTTGATAACCTTTTTTCCTCTCGCATTAAAGGAGACATTTCACTTCAAGTGACGTTATCCAAACACATGCTGAAAAATATTATGAAGAAGAAAGAAGGAGATGAGTCTGGGTGGTGAATCACCGGACACGCCCAAAAGTATCGGATGATGTGAAAGTAACCACTCCCGTATCTCAGTCAAGAAGTGATGTTATTTGAATCAATATATCATTTGCCTTAGGTTTGCCATGACTGTAAAAAAAAAAATAAATAAAAATAAACAACAACCCAGAAATCACTTTCATATCACAGTATCAAAAATATATGCTTAAACAGGAACCAGAACAGAGCAGAAAAGTTTCAGTAATAATGGATAGAAATAAAACTAATGTGGGAAAATCTACAATAATGATTTTCCTTGGCAGGGTGGTGTGCAACAGAGAAGCAAGTTAAAGGGACTGTACAGTACTGGTTGAGGTTTTCAACATTCCTCAGTAAGATAATGAAAAGCCTCTTATGAAATATGAAAGAACATGTAATTTTAAGAAGGATTCAACATTTATTTGATGAAAATTGGTTTTCAAATGGCTGAGATATCCAAAAAAGTGCTAATAATAAAAGGCGACATGCCACAACTTTATTATCACCTCTTTGTTTCACCTTGTTTTTGGATATCTCAGCCATTTCAAAACCGATTTTCATCGAATAAACTTTTGATACCCCTAGAACTGCATGCTCTTTGAGATCTCATAGAGTGGTTTCTGAATATCTCGCAAAACGTTAAAAGCTAAATCCCCACCTCGACCAGAACTGTACACACCCTTTAAGAACATATTGCAAATAAAATCAAAAGGATAATATTGAGTCAAAAGCTTGAAAATAGCAATGATTTCAACTGTACCTTTAGATAGTGATCTGATTTTTTTTTTTCCATCTCTCTCTCTCTTTTTTCTCTCTCTGAGACAAATGGACATAAATAATATTAATTTCAAGGTAATGTGCATTCATCTGACAGCCTAAGAAGAGGATGAGGTCATGCTTAGCATTTTAATGATGTATTTGACCTTCCAGAAAGAGACAATATTAAACTCGAATGACATGCTGACCAACACTAATGATCACTGTCCAATACTGGTATATCAACCCTTTCTGCACCAGGGACTTTGGACAGCGTTTACAACACTATGGGGGTTTTCTTTGCCATTAGGCCCTCTTAGCACACAAAGGGTTGAGAAGGAATCATGTTTAACAACTTTCACACCCACACACATGTACAAGGACAAGACTCTTGTAAAATTTTGAGGAGAAACAGAAAAAAAAAAAAATAAGGGGGGGGGGAGATGAGACACTTTCCAAGATGAGAGTTGTGAGGAGGAGGTAAAAATGGTCAACAAGCAGTGGCATACAGCTCAATCACATGACGTCGCTCAAAGTAGAGGCTTGCCTTTGGACAGCCAGATTGGTATTTAATGAGCAGACCGTCGTCTGCCGCCATGATCGCTGGAAACGCGCAGCAGCTCCTCAAGGTTTCGGGGGGATAGAGTTTTGGTTAATGAGCATATCTGCGAAACTACCCACCCACAGTATTTGGGCGCGTGCGTGTGAAACGTGAATGGTATTTGTAAGGCCTCAATATTGTTGCTGTTACTGCTTCAACTCTGGAATGTACAGCATTTATGACAAATTTACCTTTTAAAACACAGAATAAAGAGAAATACTTTAATTCACATCAGAGCATAAAATGTCGCATGAAAGTTATAATGTTGCCAAAATTTAAGTTCAAAATATTCCTTTTGCTAAGGAAACTGAATGGGTCTCTGGGGATTGCATCTGAAGCCCACATCATTTTACTTTTCATTAAACTTTTTACTTTTCATTAAACATGACAAGCAAATTCAAAGTCTATCAGTCAGGCAATCAAACAGACAGTATGTTTCATATGATGCAGGACATAAAAGAATTCCATGATAAGCATTTTGAACTAAGCAACAAAGTGTGGATCACACGGAATTCTTTCCATTACGTAATTACATACATGTAAATCAATTTTTCTTAACTGCTATACAGCACAAAGCTGCCTACCATGCCAAAAAGAAAAGAAAAAAGGAAACGGAACACGCTGACTGCAATGATTATCAAAATAGCATGAACTAAATACTCAATATAAGCAACCCTCCTCAGGAAATCCTGCTCTCTTTCCATCTATCTCTTCCTCTCCCTCTCAATCCCTATATACCTATATATCCCTATATTCTTTCTATTCCTCTCTCATTTTCATTCACACTGATTCTCCCTTCCATTTCATTCTTTTTCCCCTTTCCTTTTTCTTATTCAATCTTTTCCCTTCCCACTCCTTTTCTTGCCTCCAAACTGCTGATCCATCTATTTGTTTTGTCTTTGATTTAAATGAAACAAGGCAAAGGTTTTGTTGCCAAACTGCTGATCCATCTATTTGTTTTGTCTTTGATTTAAATGAAACAAGGCAAAAGTTTTTATATCATTCTCTCTTTCATCTCAATACTATTCTAGTTTGCCAATCACATTTGTACTTCCCTTCTTGCTCTATTTTTTTTCTCTCTCTCAACCTACTCATAATCCATCTATCTGTCTCTGTACAATGTATTTGAATGTCTGTGTCATATCTTAGACTCACACTTCTTTTCTTCTTGCTATTTATCAATCTATATCTTCCTTTTTTCTTTTTTTTTTTCTACCATTCCTTTCTCTGGATCGAGTTTCATAGACAGCATTGTCATTGTCTATCGCTTCTTTCCGTCTCGCTCTCGACTCTTCTTAGTGCCTCCCCCGAGGTTTTCCCTGCCGTCACCTTAACCGTTCGCCCCTGGATATGCACACATGGGAGGCGAGAAATGTCATTGCCATGGCAGCAGTATAGCTACAGTCCCCAATCTGCCGGTTACCCTGTTCTTTTCGGTGTCGACGCAGATGAAAAGAAAGGGCCAACAATCGTTTCTCACGCATGCATATGCATTTAGACATAGACAGTAAAAAGCAAAATACTAGCAACTGCATGAAATGATTATTGCCCCTGGAGAGTAATATTCTCATCCCTTTGCAATTGAGTATTGTACCAAAAAAAAATACCTAAGGTACTGTATATGCCACATATTAAGCAATTCTATTCTTCTTTTTTTGTGTGAATCACGACTTCCTGACAATTCGCAAGTGGTTAAATTCGCAATCCTGGAGTACTTACAGTGCTGAACGGAGAAATGTATGTGTGCACATCACATTCATGTCGGGATCAGAGGTGATGTTTTTGCATGTTTTTAAATTCGTGAATAGCACCCGACTCGCAAAATTCGCAAAAATAAAAACCTTGCAAAATATTTGTCATAAACAGTAGTCACAATCATTAATATCTGGGTTTTTTCCATTTCAGGAGTGCACTCTTTTGAAAAGTAGCATCTCATTTCTTTTAGAGACCTCATATTTTGAACAACTGAGCTGTACTAAAAATATGCCTTTCCAGGCAAAAGAAGGAAACTTACTTCACATGTTAAGTAATTTTTGTTTTCATTCCCTCTGGAAAGTGCATCTAACACTCTCATACTAATCAATATTTCACCAGAGTGTATATAATATGACTGCAAGATTTATATTGATAAAGCAGGACAGGTGTGATGGTGGCCTCAAATAAATAATGAAATTGCACAAGCTTTTCACTGTCAGTGTGACTTGAAATTCTGCTTGAGGATTCAGTTTCATCTTTAAGACCTTTGGGACTGTGGCAGGTATTGATGCAATGGAGTATACCATATAAGATGAAGATATCAGTGGCAGTGTATATCTTACACAGTTAAAAGGTAAGTGTCCTCTTTTTTTTTTTGTGAGTCCATGAAAATCTTCTTGCAATTTCATCGTAACATTACTCTTGGTGTCAAATATTGTAGTTTCGAAATGTTAGGTTTATAAAAACAAATAACTCTTTCAGCAGTGGGTTTAGAAGACTAAATTAGTCTTCTGTCTCTAAATGACAAGACATTATCCCAGTGACTCAAGCTCTAAGGAAAATCTAAAATTTGAGATACACATCAAGCGTCTATGGTATAAGATAAAATGAAGGGTTTGTTTGCAAAAACCGATAAGTCCATTTTTGAAGATTTTGAAGTACGATCTCTGTTATAAAGTACAAAATAATACCTTTTAAATGATATATTGGTCACTACATATAAAGGTATATTTTTGAAGTTATAGTCAAAAGAAGCAAAAATTTTCTTATTATTCTCTTTATTTTTCTTGACCTTTAATCGCAAATATCTCCATTTGTCAAATATGGACTTCTCGGTTTTTGCAAACAAACTCTTCAAATATTCACATAATCACTTTTTTTATCTTTATTTCATTACGACAAAACAAGCTTTTAATTTGCTGACTGCCAATGTTTTATTAGTGACAGTATAAAAACATAGATGAAAGAAAGCAGGCAAATTATTTAGCCCTATTCTTATCTGTTACTATTTTACATTCTAGGGGAGCATCTAGGGGAAAGAACTATGAAGTATGAAACTTCATAAATTAACAGCAAGAGGAACAGAGTATAAAGAAAGAAGATCAGAAAGACAGATGGTGATATACATAATGTATTGAAAAATCATTCAAGTTGATGAATGGACACATGTTTACATCCATGATCAGCCCACTGCTCATCTTTTATTGAAGTCCATCATGTCTACGTGCATTCTCTACGATGCCAGCTTTGAGCATCTTGGTTTAGGACAAGACATGATTCAAAGAGATACAAAGAAAACAATCACCACATAAAAACTCTGTACAAAGTAATACCAAATCATCAGGCTCTGATCACTCAGAAAACATAGGCTAGCTTCCTTTTCTATGACATCTTAGGATAAAGTATCCCCAAGCTTGAAAAAAAAAAAGAAAGAAAGAAAAGGAAATAAACTTTTCCAGTTTCACTCTTCTTTTTTCCCCCAAGATACATGTACATGCTGGCAGCTGTTAAGTGCATTTGACTTTCAAATGAAACATTTAGACACTGCTAAAATCAATAGTTGCCTGAGCACACAGATATTTGCATTGAATCTGGGTTCTTTAGTCACACAGGTGAACAATCTCCCTTCTACCTCCACGCCCCCTCCCATCAGTCCTTCCCCCCTCTTTGGACTCCTCTCTATTACCCCCCCCCCCCCCAATTCAAACAGAATCAATGAAATTTTTTCATTTGGTACGTAATATACGACCTCAAGAACAATCAAGAACAAGTATATGAAAATCCATAGCTTAGGTAATTAAACACCACAAAACTTATTCCAACTATTTGGGTTGCTGTTTTTCTATTTTCTTTCCCTCTCCCTCTCCTTCCTACCCCCCCCCCCCCCCCTCTCTCTTTCTTTCTCTAAAGCATTCACTCACCAGAACTTATATGATCACTGCCTCCTACCACCCCTCTCTGGTACCGAATACCTTAACAGAAATGGTGGAAAATTCCAAATCTGTACAACGGAAGTATCAAGTGAACACACCAGGGGGGGGGGGGGATCTAATCATTTCATACATAATTCAGAAATCTATTCCTATAGAAGGCAATGAGAAAGTAACAAAATGATGATCAGAATACCATTGAGAATAACAGCAAATTACTCCAAAGCTGCAACACTAACATGCACTGATCACCGCAGCTTTGAGGAAGGGTCCAGGTGTTCAGAGTGACGAGCATCAAATTTCAAACTAAGTACTTCGAAAAATAGCTAACTAATGACTCTTTCCTTGATACTCACAACTTAAGAAAAAAACAAAAATAAAAACAAAAACAATACAAAAGTAAAAATGGAGGGGAACAGACAAATGAGCACAGCTACACCTTGAGGCCTATAGGCACAATCTCCCTAAAGAGAATGGGGTGAAAAGGGAAAAATCCCTGCTCTCAAACGACGCTTTCAGGCACAGGTGCACCAGCATTTGCTTGAACTCTGCCATGGTTATGGATGCATCCCTCCCCCCCCCCCCACCCCTAACTGCGTATTCCGCAGTCACCTTCAGCATGCATGACAATGCTTACACCAGTGAGCATCATTAACCTCCAAAATGTCCGGATATATCACCGGCTAATGATGCCCATTGCCATTAACCCCCATCTCATCATGCCCCCCGCCCCCACAAGAGATGGAGGGGAAAACATCTCGGGTAGCTGCTGTCATCATTCGCGATGCAACGACAGCGGAGGTAATTTTACATCCACCAAAAGAGCTTTACAAATGTAATGTGTGTTGGGAAATCCCATTAGACATACAAATTGATCTATTAGATGATTCCAACAAGAAGCTAAAAAGAGGAGAGAAACAAAAAATATTCTTCATTTTAGAGACTGATAACTTTGCGACCTGCATCTTCAAATTGAGATGAGTCTCTTTAGTACTGTATGTATGACATTTACCCTAGCTAAACATAGCTCCGTAATCGTAACTCATGTCTATCTTTGACGTCATTGTATGAAGAGATTAAATGCACAAACAGATGAATGTCATCTTTCAATTTTTTTTTTTTTTTTATTTAAGTAGGTCTCTTTTCATCAAATGGAAAAAAAAATAATCTTTTTAATAATACAGCACTTGTCATGTGACAAGGAAATATTTTTGAAGATACATTATCACAGTCATCATACATATATTGATTATTTTCTTTGTTTTTCAGCAGCTTCAATCTAAAATATCTCAAGTTGATAAAAACGGATATGTTGGTTATTGCATTTAAACATTTTTATCTTTCCTTGGTCAAAAAATCTGTCCCAATCATAAGGGGAAAAAACATGAAACTGAGAGCAGTGTTGTTGCAATAACAGATGGACCCAGAGTTGGAAACTGAAGAGAATTCAATTCAATTTTTCAATTCAATTCGATTTTATTTCAAATCAAAAGAAACATAACAGTAAGTCTGCAGGCTAATAGTGCCATGCGTACAGAATATAGAATAAAGAAACATACACTGTAGCAGACTGCAAACACTAGGGGCAATGTTTAACCCTATAAAGCCCAAGCTATTTTGACCCCTGCCAGGCCCAAGGGGGGGCACATTGTGCCCCCCCCTATATAACTTCTTTATTATATGATGTATGACCGTCATATTTGGCACATGGGTAGAGCAACTCGTACTCTACATGACCAAACATTTGAAATTTCTCAAGGTCATCCACTGAGGGCGCTGTTTACCAAAATATAAAGAAATACATAGGAAATATGCTAAAATCATGTTTTTTCTGTTTATTTCTTTATCCCCAGTATATATCTTTTTTATTATTATCAATCATTTTCATATTTACCACAAAGGAAAAGCAAGTCAGCCTTCAATGTTTGTTGTGGTTGACATTTCGCAAGGTCAACACATGGGGGCGCTATTCATTACAATATAAAGAAATATATAAAACCTATAATGTATTGCTTGGAATGAATACATATATTGGTATTGCATTTTATATTTCCAAAATATTGTAATTTTGAGTTTGCAGATTGATAATATGATAAACAAATGATATTACAGGCACAGCTTGTGTGAAAATAACACAAAATAAAAGGGTGGTCTTTGGAAAATGCTGTATTTTCAATTATTTTTATTATATCTATTGTTTGATGCCTATGTCGTATAGAAAATAAAGGAAATAATAAGAAAACCATTTCAGGGTAATTCACAACCATAATTCCTTCACCCTTTGGTTCTTCAGCAAATTACAGCCAAGAAAAACCGCATTTTATCCATTATTATACTGTTAAGTGAAATTGGAACAGAAAATCATGCAAAATCTGACGAACATAGTTGTCAGTGTATGGTTGCCATAGCAACCAGCAATATCGGACGTAGCTAAATTATATATCAAAATGTGCACAATAAGATTTTAGGAAAAGTCACCAAATGTGGTTGAAATCGGGTAAAGGGTATAGGAGCGGCAAACGAAAATATGGTGGGGGGGGGGGCACAATGTGCCCCCCCTTGGGCTTTATAGGGTTAATATAAGGGTGGTGATTTTCACACTAATTTCCTAATTCCACAGAACATTATGGCAGAAGTGGCATTTGTCATGCATTCACATTATGGCTCAAAAAAAAAAGGAGAAAAAAAAAAAACAACATTTTCCAGGTTTGACATGCAAAATGATGTATTCTCCCACCATAAGATAAACAGATTTGATTGATTGGATAAATGTAGGTGCTGCCATGCATTTATCATTTTTCAATTCCTTTCCAGACTTACCGACGAAAATGGAATGGTAACATCATGCTGAACATTAAGCATGTGATATTTTCCATACAGTACCAATCACACTTTATGTCTGTGATTACGGAAAAAGGTGAGACTAAACAGGCCATCAGCGGCGAAAGAGAAAGTAATGCAATGAATTTTATCACTCAATTTGCTCAGTGCCTTTTTTTGCTTTCAATGCGCATCACAAAGTACTGCAACACATGATATTTTCTTTGGATGAACCCTTGGTGCCTCCTAATCATCATTAAAGAAAAATAGGGTGGAATGAATCATACAATAAATAAAATGATTCCTTCTTTCAAAGAGATGAAGGCCTCCTTCTGTCCCCCCCCCCCCCCACGACTTTCTTTCTTTTTTTCTTTCTTTCTTTCTTTCTTTTTTTTTGCCATGGGCCTCATCATCCCGGAAGAGGAGCCATCGATATTGATGCACCATTTGTCTTGGATGATACACCAATGAGGCCCTGCTGCTGTTTATCGGCTGAGCATGAAAAGAATTATTTGAAGGTCAGGAGATGGGGGGGGGGGGACCAAGCAAGAAGACACCATGACTCCTTCGGGCAAATGATCCTTGGCAATCATAGGCAAGGAAGTCCAATATAATCCCGCCGAACATGACTATCAATATTCCATCTGCTCTCAGAGTCGACTTTGAGTGAGGATGCTGCTATGCCAATTGAAGATTAAGGGGAAAAAATGAAGATTTGGGATGCTAAGATATACTTCTCCTCTCCTAAACCTAAACCTAAATTTTCAACATCAATATCTTCATACATGACGTAAATACCAATATTCTGTTTGCACTAATAATCCAATTATGGTGAGGATGCTCCGTGGAGGAAACAAGAATGCATTGGCATATGATCAGATGTTCCTCATGTCTTGCATAAAATAATCTGTAGATCCGTAGATGACAACCAAAATTTTGTACATCAATATCAGCGCTGCATGACCTGAATATCAGCATTCTGTTTACACGAATAATCTACTTGTGTTGGAGACAGCCACACAGTGGGAGAGCATAGAAAGATCTCGGATGTCCTCGGAGAGCTGGCGTCTCTCCCTTCAGCTTTCGACTTAAAAACGTTAAACACCGACATCGGCCTTGCGTAACGTGATTACCCTCATTACGCTTGCGTGAACGCTCTATTTGTGTTGCAGATGGTATTCAGGATTCCACACAATGCCAGCAGTAAACAAGCAGAGACATATAAGTATAATTGTGTGAATGATGCAGGTTTTCTTCTACATCAAGAGCATAGCTCTGTAACAAGCTCCTGGGGTGCATTTCATGAAGCATTTTGTCAGATATTTTGTCTGACAAACTGTCAAAAGCTACGGAAATCCTTGTATCTGATTGGCTGAGAGCAATTTTGTCCGACAAAATTGTCGGACAAAATGGTTCATAAAATGCCCCCCTGTTCTTTATCTTTCGGGATCACCTAATACATGTATGCATAGACAGAACAGCCAAGATGGACATTTTTTACCCTGGGAATCACTTTCTTCTCCCCTCCCCCATCCCCCCTTATTTTTTTTCCAAGCCCCTACCCCGATACCATTCCAATTTCTTTCCGCTAAAAATAGAAAGCAATCATAATCATGCATGAATGAAACCACAAAGAGTGGGACACAAGATTAGACGACAACGTTTTTATCAAAACCTGCATAGCTACCTGATATACGCAATCTTAATTTTCTGTCCCCGGTCTCCGTAACACCATAGCCAACAATGCTGTCCAGGGAAAACCTGTGTTACTTAACTCTGCTTCATAAAATTATGCAAACCCTAATCTTTACTCTTCTTCCCTGTATCACTAATACCCAACGATGCTATCCAGCCAGAAATTGCTTCACATAATTATGCATCACTGCAAATTTGCATGTATATCTATGGCCATATATATGCCTAATAAGTTTAATGTACAGTCAATCTTGCCCAAGTCCACCTCGCACAGATGAATATAATTGCCCAAGATGAAGAAAAATTCTGCCTCAGATGGGTATTAACATGCACTCATTCTATCGCGTAAGTTGAAATTCACGTAAGTCAAGGGAGTTTCTTTGGTCCCTGTGAATTTGACTTGTGCAAGGTCGACTGGTATAAACTTCCTGTGTGCCACATTAAAAACATGGATGGGGTGATCGTGCTTTCTCCGATATGGGACCAAAATTATGGAATCACTTACCTATTCAGTTATAGGCAACGGTCATCTACAGAAACATTCAAATCCAAACTTAAAAACGTAACTGTTCCTCTCACACTGAGGACTACAATTGCTGTCTATAATGTTTGGAACATTGTATTCTTTATCTGGTATGTGTTGGTTTGTTGTTTGCCATTTTCTTCTCTGTTGTCATGTTTGAATATGTATATACACGGTGTATCTATCTTTTCATTTTTGAAGCGTCATTAGCACTGAAAGGTGGACCTAAGTAGCCAGTACTATTATTATTCTGAGACCACAATGACTGAGTGCTTTTGGAAAACAATGGCCCATATTCTACTATTTTATAGTTAGTTCCTCTGAACTAAAGTCAACCCCAAGCTTAGTAAATCAGCACTTAGACGGGACCTCCATACTAAGAGTGTAGTTGGTATTCTGATAGCAAGGACTAGCTAAACCTCAGACCAAGTCTAGACTGAATATTAACCCGTTGAGGACGGTTTGATTTTGCTACAACACGCATTTCCCATAGACACCTGCCCGAGTATACTCGGGACTCGTCCTCAACGGGTTAATTGCACACTATAGATGAGCCATACTAGTTAAGCAACAGTATACATGGTACAGTATGTACTTTTGAGCTAGTTTAGACTTAAACTGGACTTTAGTCTCACACTAACTTAGTCTGCCTTACCAGAATACCAGACATTCTGTTTTTCACAGCCATGTAACTTTCTTCTTTCTTTCTTTTTTTAGAGACACATTCACATACCAGAAATGCCGTACACAAAGTTACAGAGAAAAGCTTAAGCTATGATGTGATATAAATTTCTGCTTTCCAAATCTTTATGCATTAAACTGGCACAAAATGTTGTCAAGTCCTAGATTCTACCATGCATGGACAAACTAAAAAAATACTAATGTGTTAGAGATTATGCAAATTTCAAACCAGCTTTGGGGTTATGCTACAATCTTCACCATCTAGTCAATAACAGAGCATATTTTTATTGACTGCTTTAGAGATTACAAATCCAACATCCTAGGGAAATAAAAAAAGGAAATACTGTTCGTATACTGACTTCTTCCACTATGTGCAAAGGCCATTCAGTTTACAGACAGTTTAGTCATGCCTCATTCCAGGCATGTCTTTCTTTAAGTATTTGCCTACATTGTCTTTCTTTAAGTATTTGCCTACATTGTACCAAGGTTAAAAATTTGCACTACCTTGATGCATCATACCAGCAGGGAATAGCTCCCACAGTGGTGGTAAGTTATAAATAATTGATATACCATTAATTAGGCAGGCTTCAAAAGTGGTGTGGCTTTCAAAATCACTACCTCACCCAGCCACGTTTCCATGAGAACAGCACACATTCATGGCATGTCGTTATTGACATTGGAAAAGAGAGTCTCATTTTAATATTTAGTGACATTTAGCCCTGGTATTTGTAGTTGCACTGCATTATCTGAACAGACTAATTGCACTCACAAGGATTACTTTGCACAGTTGATGGCTGGAAATGCCAGACATTTCATGTTATTTCCAGCACATTTTTCAGGCATAAAATGTAATAAAGAAACATTAAAATGTAGTATAATCAGCATGTTTTAGCACCTTTAACAATTATATTTATCTATTATCTGTTGTTGCTATTTTTTTCTTTATCATTATTATTATTATTATATATATATATTTTTTTTTTGCAATCTCAGAGCATTCCTGGTTGTGGTTGGTATTTGACATTTTAAATGTAATACATTGATTAAAATATATTGGACCATAACAGTATCCACTGTGCAAGAGTAACTTGCATTCATTGTGATTCAATACTACTGCTAAGGCATATTTAGCTCATTAAATACTAGTTACATTTCTACCTACCCACATACTGAATGAGGAGGGCACTTCTGGGATATAAGCCAAGAACACTGACTTTTAAACTTATGATCTCAAAAAATGCTCCAAAACAACTCATTACCCTGGCAAATTGCATCAGCCAGACAGGTTTCTCAGTCGACCCTTTCAATATATTGCAAGCAAATTCCAAATAGTGGAAGATCAATTTTGAGCCCTTCCAAGTACTACTGTGTACAGGGTCGGCGGAATGTTTTCAAAAGTCACTTCCGGGTTTCATTAGCTAACAAGCAAAAAGAAAAAAAAAAGAAAAAAAAGAAGAAAAAAAGGTCCTCAGCTCATCTCTCCCCTTCCATTTCTGGGTTTCTTCAGCTGAGAAGTAAAAAAAAAATGGTCCTCAGTAGAAAAACATCACCTTACCGTGCTCACACTTCAAGATCTCTATCTATTTCTATTTAGTGCCACTTATGTACTTCCTGGTTAAAAAGATTGTGGGGGCCCAAAGTGATGACACCTTATGTATTCCTTTGTATAGTGCGCACAAAAAGTGTGGGGGCCCGAGACCCCACGGCCCCCACAGTTCCGCCGGCCATGTGTATACACCATATATTTAGCAAGTCTCATTTTTTTTTTGTGAATCGGGATTTCCCGACAATCTCGCAAGTGGTTAAATTTGCGATTGTGGAGTACAGTATATACATGTACAGTGCTGAACAGGGTAATGTATGCATGCACTCATACTCATGTGAGGATCAGAGTTAATATTTTTGTGTGCTTTTACAATCACGAACAGCACCCGACTTGCATAATTTGTGAAAATGAAAAACCTCGTGAAATACTTGGTGTACTGTATACAGTATGTGTTTAACAGCTTTAAAGTCCCAGAGAATCTCTTGTAGCTGAGTGGATAGGACCTCAGACTCCCAATCATGGTGTTCCTGGTTTTAGTCCAAAGGTGAAAGTAGCTGTGCCTTTAAGGCAAGGCATTTTATTCTCACTACCTTAACCAAACAGTAGGGACTCAAAGCCATCAATCCCATGGAAGCTTGCTCATGAGCATTTGACTGCTTCACTAGTAGCCCCTATGAACAATAAAAAAATGCCCCCCCCCCAAAAAAAAAAAAAAAAGATCTGCTTTGGCAAAGGCTGGAATGGTCAGTACCATAAGCATTAAGGCGAACACAAAAAAGCTAACCAGTATGATTTGGTATTACTTGCTACAGAGTTTTGATATGGGCAGCCTAAAACATTGACTGCCATATTACAAATCCATCTGAATTGCATGAAAGAATCACGCATTTAATTTTGTTATAAAAAAAAAACTAGAAATGTCGCTACAGCGACTGGTTATACCCCCGCCAAACAACATTTCATAAGCTTTGGTCAAAACAACATTTCATAAGCTTTGGTCAAAAAACTGAGGAAGTAGTTAAATCCGCAAGATCTTTCCTTGATCTTCTGCCATTAATATGCCGTTACCATGGCAACGTACTTTCGGGTACTGTCGAAAAATGCGTCTTGCACATCTACAACCAAAGGCACACATCTGTACCAAGTTTCATGGAAATTGGGCAAAAACTGAGGAAGTAGTTTGCAACACAAAATTTTCCATCATTTTGGCTCATAATATGTGAGCTGTTACCATGGCAACATACTTTTTGTCACTGTCAAGAAATGTGTCATGCTGACCTATATCCTAACACAAACATTCAATATGAATTCCATGAGAATTGGAAGAACACTGATGAAGCAGTTTTGCCATGAAGCATTTTGCCCTATATTTTACCAATAACATGCCGTTACCATGGCAACACACTTTTTGCCACTGCGGAAATATGTGTCTTCCACATTAACATATTCAGATGAACATCTGTACCTAATTTCATAAAAATTGATCAAAAACTGTGGGAGGAGTTCGCGACGCAAGATTTGTACCCATTTTTGCCCATAATATGCCGTTACCATGGCAACGTACTTTTGGGTACTGTCAAAAAATATGTCTTGCACATCTACAACCCAAGGCACACATCTGTGCCAAGTTTTATGGGAATCGGTTGAAAACTGAGGAAGTAGTTCGCGACGCAAGATTTGCAACGGACCGACCGCCCGACCGACCGCCCGACCGACCGCCCGACCGTCCGCTGATTCCTATATACCCCCTTCAAACTTCGTTTGGCGGGGGTATAAAAATTCATTTCCAAAGGCAAGAGCGGTCAGTAACATTAGCATTACGGAAACACACACATAAAAAAGCTGACCAGTATGATTTGGTAATACTTCCTACAAAATTTTGATACAGGCAGCCTAAAATACTGACTGTCATATTAGAAATCCATCTGCATGGCACATAATCATGAATCAAGCATTTTCAAAGAGTGTAATTCTGTATTCTGTTGATACCGTTTTGGTGCTGTGGCATCATAAAAAAAGCACACACATACATACATACACACAAACACACAAATACACAATGAAATTATTTGTCCATGCTTACCACGCCTAGGTTCATATAGTAGGCCTAAATATGCAACTGAGTGTAAAGTTAGATATGGAAAATGGATATGGAAGTGGTAATCATCATGTCAAGTATTTCCTGCAAAAAAACACAACTTGCAAATGATTCTTTCGCTCTCATTCAGATTCAAGTACCAAAGTATCCAAGGATATATCGAAACTGAAAATTAAGTCAGCACAAATCAACACACACCCCACCACACTGCATCCTACCAGGATTTCATAGTTCTTCCTCTTGCTGAAAATGAAAGAAATTTCACCAGCTCAAATTAATGAAAGAAAGATGAGCTCATGAGTGAGGGATAAATATAGAACAAAGTATCAGTATTTCAATTAAGAAACAAAAGGCAGTTTGACCTTATTATGCTAATTATGATTGTCATTTTTTTTCTGCTCTGTGGCTGTATAGAAATGTAAGCATAATGTTCAAATATCAATATCTTAACAAGGTCAACATAAAGGGGCTAGTACTGTCAAGCCTTGTCAGATATTTGATAAGTGCTAACCCAGAAAGTCTCACCCAGAGCTGGTAATAAATCACAAAGCTATGAGATACACACCTGATGTTTTCCTTCCCCATGACAATCACCAAATCCAAGAGGACGAAATTCATGCACAGCTGTGGATTGATAAAATGAGGAAAGAATCTAAAGGCAGCACCCACGACGACAACAGCCCACGAGATTACTGGCTCCTCCCTCGTTTCTCGTCGGCTGCTCAGATGTAGCGCCAACGGGAACAATGCCGGTGGTGGGTAAAAAATGGGTAAGTGCAGACTTTAGTGCACGAGGATGGGGGTGGGGGAGAGAAGGCGGGGGGGGGGGGACAAAATTGAGGCTGAACAAGGAGGAACGAGTGATGTTATGAGGTTTCGGAAGGAAAGAATGCGGGCTGCTATTAGCTGGTCGTTTCAGCTCTGGTTGAGGACACGGCTGAGTGTCGGCTAATATCAGCTTCTCCGTACCCTGCATCACCCGTCCCAGATGTGCTGACTAACGAGTAAACGATGTATAGAGGCAGTAACCATGGCGCCGTTACTCAACTGCATCCGTCAAGCTATTATTAACATGCACTCGTTATTGCCCATGTGGTGTGTGGCGGACAATTCGTGAGATGAGTACAGACATCAGGGTTATCATTGGTCCATCACATACAGTACTTGTCCAAACAACGACATGTTCGTTTGTGACACACACGCACACACACACAGCCCAATGGGGAATAAGGGCTAGTGTATGGTAAAGAGTATATTGCTGTAACTGAGACTTATCTATGTCTTCCACTGATGGGGCATTAGGGAGATGCAATGAATACACTATAATGCTCTTTTCACACGGCTCGATGCTGAAAAGCACAGTGTATGTGAAAGGCAAACTTCAGCTTTAAGTACACTGTACATGCATCTGGCTGCCCATAATAAAGAGACATAATTCACTTTCCTATCCATCTACACAGTACTTTAATTTCTCTCCTATCCCCACCCCCAACCCATCTGAAATCAGATTAGGAGTGTGTGATTTGAGCTCTTCTACCCGCAAGATCAAGAACTCCGCCGTTGCGACCGAGCTCTACTAAAGTCGCCGCTGATGGAATGTGTCACGTCAGATCAAAAGCCGACAGACACAACACATGGGGGGAGGGGAAAAAAATGACCACAGCATTGCCGACTTATGGGTGCTTTTAGCCCAGTTTTTCCCGAGGATTCGAATAGGATGGCTGTCGAATGGGCAGCCGCGGCACGCTCGTCAGTGCTTCTCGTGTCGATCCGTTTGCACTTGCTAATAGAATCCCCGGTCTGAACATCTGAGCTAATACGGCCCAATTCTAACACTCGATGCCCGCCAGCACACATATTCATGCTTCCCTAACATCTAGCCATGTGCAAAAGAAGTTCACCAGAGGCAAAAGATTTTGGGGCTCCTAGAAATCTTGGAATTGAACGGGATTTTCCCTCTGCGAGAAATAGCTGTATATGATTGTACAGATCCCAAGCAGAGCAGATAAGGGTCAAGTTTTTTTAGTAAATCTTAAAATTCATTTTATAATCGATTTGAATTGTAAACTGTCTTGCAAGCATTCAGGAGCAATCAGGGGGATATTTATGTAATATATACAATGAGCAAAATAATTTCTGAATCAGGATGACTTCTAAATTCTCTCATCTAGGCACGAAGATATGTGCAAGTTTTTAGGAAGTCTCCTGGTTAGTCTGTTGTACTACAATGGGCCTGGCTTTCTGTGCATTGAACCTCTACAATCTATCAGACGCTAGTATTGAATTTCTTTGCAAGTATTTTGCAAAATGTAACATCATTTAACTGTGATTTACTTGAATATGAAGCAACATCCACTCACTGCTCAAAAAGGTTTTGTGCAAGTATTTTGAGAAGAAGTTTAAAAATGAGCTTTCTGTCACAAAAATACTGTCCGATCGCTATGTCCATGACATTGGAATTGCTTACTCACATATGTGAAGACCTACATTTGATCTCTTCCCGCATATTATCTGCAATAAAAGAACACCACGATGCCTAACAGTCGAATGGTGCCCGGGGGATGGGGGGCGTATTAAGACCAGATTGACAGGTGTGAAACTAGCAAAAGGCCAGATGTGACAGTTTGTCTGGTAATCAACCTCTCGTTCCCTCCATTTTCCAAAATATTTTTTTCTTCTTATTCAACAGTCGGGTTTCCCCAGCAATATTTGCTACAGAGCAGCAGAGCAATGTAAACATGAGAGATTTTAGCTGGCTGATCACTTTCTTACATTTTTACCCTTTCCGATTTCAAGTCATTTCTTTCCAGTGGCAATGGATTGCTGCTATTTCTTCTGGTTTTTTTTTTTTTTCTGTCTTACTTTCTCCTCCATATGTAATATGTAAACTGAAATATCACTGCTTGTTTCTAGGTAATGACAGAACTTCATACTGGATGCATGACCAGTAACAAAATATGTCATTCGATATTCCTACAACTGTAGGTACTATTGGTTCGACTTTGTATGTGTGGAGAACCAAGGGTATCAGATACTGTGGCTGGTATATGGTGCACTGATTTACACTGGCAAAATTTGGCAATACATCTCATTAACCTTGTGCATTTGCTTCATTGGTTCCAAAGGTCTGAAAGGGCAAGGGGGATGCACCATTAATGCACAGACTCATTCAGTATACTTACATGTACAACAACACGGTACAGCTACTGCCCAAGGAAGAGGCAATGTACTCAGCACTAATGGACGTGGACGAAAGTGAGTACCTTGGTAAGTGGACGAAACAAGCAAACTGTCTGCACCATTTTTAATACGTGAATGATGCGGGGTGTTACAAGGGTTCCGACCAGCGAGATGTCAAGCATCAAATTACTCAGTGGCTGAAGAGGAGATGATAGGAGTGTGAATCGTTGACCGAAGATAATACCATCAAGTCTGAAACAACCAGAGGCCATTCCAAGGGTCCACCTCACACTTCTTGGAAGCAGCCTGGTCCAATGATGGCTATGCTTAACTCAAGCAATGATCAGCTTAAAGAAGTTCTATAAAAACCAAGTGCCCAAATATTGTAAGGTAAAGAAAGCTAGAATCAGTTTGAAGCCTTATTTGCAGCAAGTACTAAAACACAGAATTTCTGATGATTGAATATAAAGATAGTAGCTTGCCAAAATTACCATGGTTGGTGCTGATAAAAATGTCCATAAAAGTACAACAGAACCTAAAGTAATACTTACCTTGGAGTTGAAAAAATGGTTTAACAAGTTGTATGATCTTGTGTTGAGTCAGAATAAGTTTTCAGTCTCGGTCGCACACTAGTAAAATGCTGAAAAGTGCTGAAGTGTTGGTGAAAACGACTTGCCAAAATCCTTGTGATGTCAAGGCAATGGCCATCAAAGTGATACGGGACTGAATCAAACAATCATCCAACAAACACCAGCATATGGTATTTACTGCAGGTAAAAACAGACACACGGTAGTCGTAAAACAGGAGAAGCCCACGCACCAGCATGGCCAGACATGTGCACAGGTGAGCACATTCCCATTCTGCAGTACAAAAATAGCGTGCGTCACGCAACTTGCACTCACATGCATTATTTGCTTATCTGAAATGATCTATGATGTACTAGCGAGATACTATTAGCACAGGATGAGCAGTGCATTGCTGCACATGCATGCAACATCCTCTAAGCATATTGATTACCCTAGTGTAAAGATAGCTATTAAACCATATGTGTTCTGAATTAAGCACACCATGCAACACCGTGAAATGTCAGTGTTGCACATCAGTGTGGTATAAACACATTCTGCAACAACCATCAATTTGGAGAACAAACTACCAATGAGTGCGTTTTACACTGCTATGCAGAAATGAGAGACCAAGTCAATAAGTTTCTATGCTGGAAATATGCAATACACTTGAAAGAAAAAAAAACAGTATGAAAAGGTAAAAACAATTAGAGAAGAAAATGTCATATGATGCAATAGAAAGTGTTTGTGACAGTGAAGTCCACACACTGTTACTTGTAAGTAAACATAGTGTCAGATAACACAAAGTTTAATCTGAAAATAGAAACAACTTCTCATGATATCCAAGTGTTATTTAGAATGAGTGAGTTTTTTCGTATTTAACATCATATAGCCTTGACAAATTCTGCGATGTACTTCCTCACTCGTATGTGGGAATGATAAATTTGCCATTTTATAGTATACATGTATGTTAAGTTTATACTATAATGTGATACTTCACACATTTGAAATATTCCTTATGTTTGGAAAATGGCCTTTTTTATATTCATATTGCAGAGTGGTATCAATTATTTTACTGCAAATTCCCATTGGATTCAAATTTGAATTATGAACAAGTCAAAAATACCGGAGCTCATTTCAGTCAACCCGCTTGGACCCACATACTTTTTTTTTTTTTGTGGCATTCTATAGTGAGAGAATTGGTAGAGTGAATGCTACTGTGCCTTGTAAAATGAAGTCATCTCTGACCCATGTTATTCAAAGAGTCCCTGAAAACCCTGCATTTAATGAATCACAACCACACAATGTCGACAGCTATATATAGCGCCATCAAATGCGAAGGTTAACTTGCAATAACACCACCGTGGCGACAAAAAAAAAAAAAGAAAAGAAAAGAAGGGGAACCAATAATGGTGCATGAGTGGCACATGCCCGGCCTTAAGTGAGAAATCAATACACCACGGCACTTTAGAACACATCGCTCACACTCGATGCCCATTTGCACCATGCTTGCTATAAATTGGTAACATCCTGTTCTGAACAAATCTTAAAATCAATATCAGGAAACTGAAGCAGAAAATATTGTAAAACATTATAGCTGCTGAGGCTTTCATGTTGCTACACAAGCAATAACATGACAGACTAGTTGATATAGGCTTATATGCCCTTTCTGGCAAAAAGCAATTTCAGTGAAGTATCATAAAATGACAATATTCTCTTCAGTTCTAAAACCATGTTTCCATTACATCAATGACGCATGCCAAGAAAATCAAGTCAAAATATAAACATAAAGTACATCTCCTATCAGTAACAATGATCAAAATATTCCCCAAATCATTTAATCCGTCACTTGAATGAAATACATTCCCCCATCCTTAGTATAATATAACCACACATCTACCTAAGATATGAAAATATTACAAAAAAACTTCCTTTGCCATGTTTCACTCCCCCCCCCCCAAAAAAAAAGAAGAATTCTATAGACATTACAAATGCTTATCTAAATGTTACCATGGAAATAATGTTAAGGTGAAACAACACATTCATCACATAAATGTTTTAATATGGACGTTTTACAATTTATTCTATCTTTACAAGACTCAATGTTATTCTGAGCTACACATACAGTATTTCTTCAGATAGCGCTATCCACCAATGCCAGTGAGAACAAGATCTACCATAAAAGAAGGGGAAAAGTATTGAAAACAAAGGTTTGTTATATTGGGCTGCTCTCAACAACACATCTGTGTGATATTATACCTCTAAACACTGGCAAAGGAAAAAAATCACATTCCATTTGCGGAATCAAGACATTCTGTCTGTGGTCCTGGAGATTTACAAGCCAGGAGAGTAACTGGCCATATAAGATGACATATGGCACAACACTTTCAATGTAGCATCCTTTAAGACAAGTTAAGTAACGCATGGGAATGAATGTCTGCTATTTATATAGCAACAAGATTTGTCTTGGTGTGTTGACACTGCTGCCTGGAACTGCAGATTGGATGCTCACTTCATAGCACTTGCCTGTCTCCTATTTGCAGTGGAGACTTCGCAAACATGAGCTTGCAATACTTTCATTTTTTTCAATGTGTCGGCATGACTAGTTTTGTTAGAGCCAGACAGGACTTAGCTACATTCAAAGGGCATGGAGATAACATCCTTCTGTTTCTAAACTTCTATACACTGTATTCTCACAAAACAGAATGGAAAACTAGCAAACAGCAAATATGCATAGAAAGGACAAAATATAGACTGAGGAAATATAATCAGTCGCATAATAACATCTACATCCATTTTCACACTAAGCAGGCATTAGCAGAGCCAACGCAAATGGAAAAGGAAAGTAAAAATAAGAAAGGAAGGGGGTAGATGTAAACATTATAAAAGCAATTGCTTAACAATCCTTAAGCAATGTTCAAATAAAAATAAATGGAAGGAAACCCACCCACACACCAGGCTGAGAGTCCATTAGGATAGTGAATGCAAGATGTAGCACAGAAGGCCATTAGTGGAAAGTGTGAGCTCCTCATTTTTCTTTAATCAATGGGCATGTTGTGGGCTGCAGCCACTACAAGCACATTATGTTTGGTTTCACTTTTGCTCTCTCAGTTTTTCTGGGTGGACTGTGGGGGAAATGATATAGTAGACCAGTAAATGAATGATCTCAAGATATTTCTCCCTCATCTAGAAACATTTGTGGTTATTCTTGGTGTAGTTGTTGTTGCATCCTCATTTTCTCCACTTGAATTTTTGATTGCTTTGCTGTAGTTTCTGCGTATTATTTCAGCCCACAAGTATCAAGACAGAAAACATTGACAAGGAAAGTGAAGTGCTCATAAAGTGGTGTGGATCCCGGTTAATGATGGAAAGACATCACTAAATTAAAATGGTAAATTGTCTGGACTGCTTGATGGAGGCTATACTTGCCTAAAGTAAGATAAAAAAAAAGAACACCCAAACACATAAACAAAACAAAACAAAAAAACTTTGGAGTGAGATTGCCATCTAGCCACACACTTACTCACGGTTTCCATTTTCAATCACATCCTTTCTCTGATAAATTCCTAACCCGTTGAGGACAGTTTGAGTTTGCTACAACTTAACACGCATTTTCTATAGATGCTTGCCCAAGCATACTCTGGACTCATCCTCAACAGGTTAATAACTGGATGCTGCTCATCAGTCAACCAATTACTACATATCATGATATCCAAAAGGATTTTAAATTGGCACAAGGCATTAGCAGGGATAACAACCTTGCTTAAATAGCAGTGCCATATTCTGAGGGCTGAAAAAGCATATTTTTGTTAGAAAAACAGTATTTTTACCTCTCCCGTGATAGACAAGTGTAGTTGGACAATGTGGGATATAAGAGTTATTTTTCAAGAAAACCTGCAGTATTTTTGCAAAAAAGTACAAAATACTCTGTCTAATCTCTGCATTAGTATCCATCTGCTGATAAATGTACTTTGTGATTTGTACATCTGTTTATAAGTGCAATGCACTACATACACACACACCCACACACACAGACACACACACACACACTCATTCATTCATGCTGTCAGTTAGCATCACAAGTACCTTTTATATCAAACGTTCATCTACTGGTCCCTACAAACAGTCTGTACATCACACGTACACGAAGAAAAGTCAACAACGAAATGCCAAACTCCCATAAAACTAATTTCCCTCTCCAAGGATCGCACAAGAATCAACTGTCCACTTAAATGTCAACACGATAGCACGACTCTCCCAAACAACCGGATATTTGCTCACAGGAGGGAGTATCAAGTTTGTCTTTTTCATTTTTTTTCCCTTGCTTTTTTGCTTTTCTGAGTTCCCATAGAGCCAAAGCATAATGGGCAGGCCAGCATGAGTGGTGGTGTGTGCAATGTTGGTAGGATTTTTCCTGGAATAAATTACCCTTCTTCATGACTGCTTTCCAGACAGGCTGGGATTTGTGGATGGACGGTTAAAAGGCTTTGCACACTTTCTTTCTTACTGGGGAGAGACCACGAGACATGGCTGACGCAAAGAAACATTTCTGGCTGTCTGGGGCTTGGATGCGGGCAGAGCGTGCCAGTGGTTAGTCTGTGTTTCAGACGTGTGCCTGTTCTCAACGATGGAGAAAACCCATTGACAGTGCAGTGAACTCGTTCCTATGGATAGAGCTACAGTTGTAACTCACTGGATATTTTATCATCACATAAATCAAGTAATGTTTGGTATCCAATGATTATCTTTATATGATAATCTACATTCATGAGTTAAATAGAAAAGATCTTGGTGCTAAGCAAATAAAGCACACAGAATGCCAATGATGTGAGATTGTATTGAGTCCTAGGTTCCAATGCATACCAGACTGTTGAGTACCAAAATGATGATGCCTCAGTCTTTTGTTATAGACTTAGTTGGAACCAGGTGCAGGCATGGTTCACAACAATAGTGTTCACAGATATTTGGGCTAGGTGAGGTTGTTTAGAACACTAGTAACTACCACAATAACAATCAGACAGCATTTGGTATTCATGTTGGTTGCCAGGCATTGTAGCTGCTTCCATTGTAAATAAATTCATTTAAAGGGAATTAAGATTTCTCACATGTACCAGTGACTTCAGTGAATGCAGAAATATCAGTTAACAATAAGAAAGTCTGAAAACAAAGTCAGACAACCTATTTAAAAGTAATGAGCTTTACATGGTTATTGCCATGTGCCACTCTCTCTGGTCTGAAATATTATTCATTAACTCATGGTATCACACAGCAGCAGAAAGATAGGAAGAAATAGTTAAAGGCTGTGTACAGTTCTGGTCGAGGTGAGGATTTAGCTTTTAACGTTTTGCGAGATATTCAGAAACCACTCTATGAGATGCCAAAGAGCATGCAGTTCTAAGGGGTATCAAAAGTTTATTCGATGAAAATTGGTTTTGAAATGGCTGAGATATCCAAAAACAATGTGAAACAAAGAGATCCTAATAAAGTTGTGGCATGTCGCCTTTTATTATTAGCACTTTTTTGGATATCTCAGCCATATGAAAACCAATTTTCATCAAATAAACGTTGAATCCTTCTTAAAATTACATGCTCTTTCACATTTCATAAGAGGCTTTTCATTATCTCACTTCGGAATGTTCAAAACATTAATCCCCACCTCAACCAGTACTGTACAGTCCCTTTAATATATAATACATGTATATACCACAAAAATTTACTTTTCTTATTAAAAACATTCAAAGAGCAGTAGAGCTAGCTCTTCCAGAGGGCACGGTAAATAATATCTTTCTTAAATATCTCAGCAAGGAATGAAACCGAAAATGTGATTTTCCATTTACTGAAAATTAAACCCGGAAATAATTTTCATAAGCACTGCTCAACTTTTTAGACGACAGTGTAGCTTTCTGTGGTAACCAACTCTACATCTTTATATTTGGCAAATTTCAAATCTCTCCTTAATCTTTTTTTTTTTCTTTTTTTTCACCTGATATCCAAAAAGATATCCCCAGTTTTTCATCATATTGTGGTCCATCATCACAATCTGCTGAGCATCAGCCTGAAGACTAGGCAAAAAAAAAACAACAAAACAACCATCAGCTAACAAAGACAAAACTCATCTCAAATAAGCACTTTGTTGGAATGCCACGGTAGCTTCCCAACGTCTTTTTCGCCAATGTAAACATTTGCTTGCTACTCCACACTGGGAAAATTCCTGGATTTGATCATGTGACTGGCGTGATTTGATCATGTGACAGGTGCATGCCAGCATGAGGGTCGTACAAATGGTTATTTCATCTCCTCCCTACACCCGCATCCCCATTTCTCCCATCTCATTACAAGAAGTGGGAGGAGGCGCATCGCTAACCAACCTTAAGCTTTCATTACAAAAATAAATCAAAATTGAAGAAAAGCACGTCCCAGACGTTCTTCTGTGAGTGTAGCCTGTGGAGAAATAAAAAATAAAGAAACCCACATATAAAGGTTTTGTATGCATACTTCTGGGTGATGCAAATGGACATGATATGACAAGAAGTTAAATGGGTGTAGGAGGGGTGTGGGAGGGGTGTTGATCCCATGGATTGGGGGTGAGTGGTAGAAACCTATCTGGGGCAGCTCCAATTACAATAGGATGCTGCCCCACTAACATTTCCAATGAGGGGGGAAGAGTGTGAAACCGATCTGTGCCAAGACCTGCTACAGGGAAGTTGTAACTTTAACTTCTTCTTTCTCTCGCATCACGTGATTGCAACGTGGCGTTTTTTGTTCGGCATCAACGAGCTAAATTGAGAGCTTCCCCTCGCCCCATCAAAGTACTCGCAGGGATTGTTGCAGGAAAGGGGAAATTGCTTGGATTTTAACATTTCGTGGGAAGTGGTCTCTTGTGGAGGGTATCAGAAAGAGATACATCTTCATCCAAACATGCCTGAAAACATCTCATTTACAGAAGCTTCTTGAAAATTTTGATTTGAAATGGTAATGACATATTGCTTTTGCTTTTTTCGGGGGGGGGGGGAGGTTCATTGCAACTTCTTATTTTCTGCAAGTTTCACTTTTGTGGAGACTGTCTGGTTTACATTTTTAATGATTGATGCAATGATGAAATGAGTAATAAGTTATCAGTGAGACAAGTTTTGCTTTTATTTATTCAGAGTTACAGCAAAAATACACCCGTACATAGACGCCGTCATCACTACTAATGACGGTGCTTCCAAAAATAGTTTACGGTTGCCATCAAGCAATGGCATTCATACATCATTTGTTGATTTTTTTTTTTAATTAGAAGGGCTCTCAGAAATGCCACAGAAATGTCAAAGAATGGAATGAAATCATCATTCAACCAACAGCTAACTGGAGAAAAAAAAAGAGATTTGACACACACACACAGAAAAGAAATAAACTAAGGCTGAAAAAGAGAGAAATATAGTGACAACATGAATTATCTCTTCCTCGTTTCCCTCGTCATCCATCTCTCTCTCAGTATGCATGACAAGAGTTTACGTCATCAACCTATCAAGCATTAATTCCTATTCAGCCTTTCCTGAATGTCCTTGGGCAGCGATTTGCTTTTCCACTTAACTACAAAGCCTTCATAAGCATCCTACACTACAGCACTCTTAGTCTTTCATGTAATCCCACAGTTCCCTTTACAAGAGCATCAATGTTCTCCTACAAAGAAAAAAAGAAAAGAAAAATAAGAGTAAACCTGGAAATAAAGACACGTTTCAACAAACTCAATATAATCCTTTTTCCCAAAGATGTTATATAATCTTTATCAACATGTACTGGTCGAGATATCCCGATGAATGCCGACTCACAATGTATTCATATGCAAAATATATATTCAGTACATGACGAGTTCAAATGCATAAACCAATACATCAATTTTTATCAATTTGAAATATCTGAGATTGAAAGCTGCTGAAAAACAAACAAAATAATCAAAATATGTGAAAATTCTAATACCTTCATTTTTTTTGTTATTTAATGAGTGCAGTATTATTTACAAATCTTTATATTTTTTTCTATTTGATGAAGACCAAACTTTAAAAAAAAAAATGTGGAAAATTGCATTTGTCTATTTTTGCATTTAAAGTCTCAATATACTAAAACCCTACAGAAAAAGAACATCCCCACAAAAAGTCTTGAAAAATAATGTAATGACTACCATGCATGAGTTATTCTATGAGTTCACACACTTCAAATGAAAATTGTATTGCTACAACATGAGTAGAACCCTTGAATATATTCACTTTCTTACAACTCAATTACAGAGATAAACTTACGATATTCCTTTACATCAATGCTTCCTTTTTCTTCCTAAAGATGAGCTTTTTGGCTTTCTGCTTTCAGTTTGCTTTTTTCTATGGAAACTGCTTGATTCAAACCAGATTTTGTAATTTCTATTGTTCTAATATCCAACATAATGGGGGGGGGGGAGGGGAGGGGGACACGCTCTAATTTTGGTATTGTAAGCAGTGCAAATGGCTACGTTGAAAAGAGGTAAACTTACGACATTCCTTGACATCAATGCTTCCTTTTTCTTTAGATGAGCTTTGTGGCTTTCTGCTTTCAGCTTGCTTTTCCTATGGAGACTTCTTGTTTCAAACCAGATCTTGTAATCTTTATTTTTCTAATATCCAAAATAACGGGGGGGGGGGGGGTGGGGCCAAACTCTGATTTTGGTATTTTAAGCAGTGCGAATGGCTACGGTGAAAAGAGGGCAGAAATACTACCTCTTTCAGTGGAATTGATTGGATTTGTTATATCTCGATGCTCATCACTGCATTCTGCATTTTATGCCTCAGAGCAGAGAATGGGGGGGGGGGGGGGAAGGGGAAGGGGAAAGGGGAGGGGGAATAGGGAAGGGGTTGGAGGACCGTAGGGAAGTTCATGCAGAGTTTGAGTCAGTGATGGTGAATTCATCAACATATAATCGATAATTCCATCAGAGGATACAAGGCCGGCTGCATTCCACAGTTTGACCGTGACTGTCCAACTGTCCACTCTCAAAATAAAGCACTCCTATTCCTGCTCACATCTATATATACTCCATCTTTGGGGAAAGAAGGGACGGAATAATTATCCCATATGTGTATTGTGTGTGCATCTGTGAGTATATGCACTTACTTCTTTCCTGCGCCAACACATTCTTTTTTGGTTTGGTCTATGGAGTCTAATGCAGTTTATACAACACATCTCGCATGACAAGCAGTTAAAAGTTCCATTGCACGCTGCCGCTGCCAGCCTTGCAACTTTCTTGGAGCAAAAATGGATATCGCATGGCTGGTGTCACCAATTTTCATTAACTATCACGTTACACTCATGATTGACTCAAAGTCTTTGTTCCATTGCACAACTCTGAATATCATAATAAACAAACATTTGTCAAGCACGCTGTCACTTATTTTACTGTAAACAACTTTGACTGATTGGTTTCACATACATACTACATGTATATGTACTACTAGACTGACTGTGACTGTGCTACTCATTTGCCTTTCACAGAAAATGGTGGCCATTTCTGTGCTAAATTCAAAAATCTGTGTGGACCATATTTGTTGACATTTGAGTTGTTGTATAAAACAAATAGTGCATGGCCTTTACTCATGCAAATATGGTACAAAATTTTGCATTGAAACGTGAGATTCTCTATTCAACATGGCGAAGAATTAAATCCATTCCTATTTATTTGGAATATCTGCAATAAAAGCTATTAAGAAATGAAGAAAATAATAAGAAACAACAGGTTATTTTCATCAACTTCATGAAATTTGCCTTGTTATATGCAAGAAGTGAGGTATCACAGCAATTACCCTACCACTCCTGTAATTTGTGTGTTTTTCAACATTAACGTACACAGATTTACAAAGCATGTTGTTTTATTCTTTTTTACAGCATCAGGGCAAAGTGTTTTTGACAAGTAATTGCATAGAGCAAATATTATCACTGGCTATGCAAGCAATGTTAACCTATTGATTTAGGTCTCCCAACATCTGCAGATCAATATATTGATTACTGCAATGTTTAAGAAAGAAAAATTAAGGAAAAAAAAAAGATATATCTTGGTTGAAAATTTGAAAATGAACATCCATATACATGTAGTTGAACAACTTTCATGGAAGGCAAATATTAAAGTGACATTAGAATGAAAGAGGAAAAACAAGATTGTCTTGTTGTCAGAACTGAAGTTTGACAGCTGCTATTTTGAAAAGAGACAGGAACAATATAGATAGAGAAATCTATAAAATCAACTTGATATGAAGAAAGGAGCCTGGCAAATGACAGTAACATTAACCTTTAGGCATCATGAAAAGTCAAGGTCAGTCATTGCAGAGGAGCAATGAAAAAGGAACACTGGGGATTGTGTTTATGGTTTCCTGAACAATTTCCTCTCCCGCACAACAAGGTTTTTCATCTTCCTCTTCCCTCTTTTTTCTCCTTTACGCCTGTCACAACGGTGGTCTTTCCCAGGCATTCAATACACTATCAACTGACTTGGACTGTGAGGAGGGGGGGGGGGGGGGGGCAGAGGGAAAGTGGTGCACCTGATTGTGGTTTTATTCTTCTCTTTTCATCTTGGCTTCCAACTTGAACAACTGAGCATTCTCAACCCTAACTAGGTGGATTCATTTGAGTTTTCGTGGCAGTAAATACCACATTAATTTCATGGCACTGCTCTCGTTGGCACAATACCACAGTAATTAACTGCTGTATAAACTCACTTCGTACCATTATCATTTATGAAAATGGTGGTATTTCCGATGAGCTTTGCACATGTGCATATTTCTCATGCAAAAAGGCATGCAGTGTGTCAGTTCACATGAGAAATACACCGCTGTATGGTCAGTAGTATTTCACAACATGATTCACGCTTAAATCTTGCATGCGTATTTCATGCCAAGTTTGAATGATCACCCTAAATACCATGGTATTTTGCAGTGTATTTGCGTTCACATTACCAAATATCGCATGAAACATGGCGGTTATTTCCAAGGTAAATGTGAACGAACCTACCGAGCTCTGTCAGCACATCCACTGGAGCGCCTTCTTTACCGATTAACACAGATGTCCGGAAACTAATTGCCAATGAATAGGAGATTATTGTATCAACCTTATCTCTAATGTATCACCATATGGCCTTCCAGCTGATGGCCCAAAGAAAATTGTTTTGCCCTGAGGAATTATCTGAATGCCGACGAAAAAGTGTGGCAGGTTACAGTTATGTTCCTGGGCATTTAAAGGTTAAAGAGTGTGTACAGTTCTGGTCGAGGTGAGGATTTAGCTTTTAACGTTTTGCGAGATGTTCAGAAACCACTCTATGAGATGTCAAAGAGCATGCAGTTCTAAGGGGTATCAAAAGTTTATTCGATGAAAATCGGTTTTGAAATGGCTGAGATATCCAAAAACAAGGTGAAACAAAGAGATCCTAATAAGGTTGTGGCATGTCGCCTTTTATTATTAGCACTTTTTTGGATATCTCGGCCATCTGAAAACCAATTTTCATCAAATAAATGGTGAACCCTTCTTAAAATTACATGCTCTTTCATTTTTCATAAGAGGCTTTTCATTATCTCACTTAGGAATGTTCAAACCATGAATCCCCACCTCAACCAGCACTGTACAGTCCCTTTAAGTAGCTCAGAATGAGAGGTACAGTGATGCATGTCTTCTAACATTTGCAGGCTTAGCATCAGCATGACTGTTCGTCAGAAAAAAAAATGCACAAGAGATAACCTTGCCCTGCTGCTATTGATTGCACGATAGATTAGACAGAATAGAATTCTCATATGCGGAAATAGAAAGAGAGAGATAAAGAAGATGAATAAGAAGAAGAAGGATTGAAGAGTGCAGTGAGAATTGATGAAGGCATCAGGAAATGGCCTACATTGTGTGAGAGGCTGAACTATAAGATCAGGGTTGATTCAAATATACACAGAACCTTCTGTCGTCCATTCTTCTGCGTTTTTTTTTTTTTCTTTCTTTCTTTCTCACTTCAAAGCAGTATAATTTTTGCATTAACAGGGCAGGATATGCATTCTAGTACAGATACAATCTTACAGAAAGAAGCAACGACAACAATGAGTTGCAAACTGATAATTTCTACCAAATCTGGAGAAATAAGTCACTTTCTGTCCAAACAGCAATAACCAGACCCTGGGCTAACATGCATTTATCTGTAGGTTTAGCAGTAAAGGTAAGTTTTAAGGAGAAAAGACAGTTCTCAATAGTAAAAGACTAATCATTTAACAGCAAAACAGAATAATTTGAAAAATATTTTAATTAAAAAAACAATAATCATGTGTATTCAAATAAAGCAAAAAAGTAGTAACATATGAAAGGATAAGAAAGTCAACACATTAGACTGATATTAAAGTGTTGTTCACAGTCAGAAGCCATGAACATGGGGGAAAAGGAGAGATAATTGCTTATTTTTAGGAAGAGAAATAGAACAGAATGATTCAAAACACAGAACAAACAGAACATACTATTATTTCCACTTTTCAGGAGTAATTATTTCAAGTTTGACAAATCTGAGCTACATGATTATTCATGCCACCGGTCTCTGACACTTTGTAAAGATGAAGCTACAAAAAGAATAAAGTACTAAAATGAATTCACATTTTTGAGTGACAGGATTTCACACTATATTTTGTGTAGACAGAAGTGTTCAGAATAAAACACTCGGTTGATTTATAAAAAATGTATCTCTTGATGGATACAGCAGTATTATCAAGACTTTGTATGCTGAGGTGTAAAACCATGCCTGTGAACATAACATACAGCTTAGTCAGTAAAGTTTAGCCACTTTGGAGAATTGAGCAACTGCAATGTGAAACAGTGTCTTTATAAGACAGAATTCGAGGTTTGAACTGCAAATTTGTACTTCCCGATTCACCAGCCAGCAATAATCATACAGTATCTACACAGTGTGATGAGAAAGTTGACAAATGAGCTAAGTAGCACATGGTAAAGAATACATCAGTGCACAATGGGTTGATAAATGGCGTCATGGCTATCACCAGACCAGAAACTCACCGAATCCGAACTCTCAGAATATGCGGTTTGCCAGAATTTCTTCATCTATCCGTGGGATGCGGGCATGTGGGCGACAGATCTGCTACGTGTAGATTCCGATGAATTGCTAACGACACCAGTGATCAGACGGTCAGACGCAACAGCTGACGGGATAGATTTTGTCGAGGGTAAGGCAATGATACCATTAACACTCCGGAGGACTCTTGTTTAGCATGCATCACAGCTGATCAAATAATCACAAAAGAGAACTCGATGCCATGTTCAGGCAACCTCCTCCTCTATTGATGCTCATCTGCTTGGTGATTTGGCTCAGCTATACCATCACAGAGGCCAGTGCCACGCTCTTTGGGCCTCAATGACGAACCACAGCAAAATCAAACGAGTTGACTTTTTGAAAACCAATCTGAAAAACTCATCCGCACTTCCTGATTGGAACCATTATCTCGCACAACTCTACACCTCAACACGAGCCGGCACAGACCAGCTTATTTCCCCTCACAGAGTGGATCGCGATCGGATTTCACTGATTTATCCACAAAAGATTCACTGGACGGATTCGGTGTCAGTAAACTGATCATCAGAGTCAAAAATCATCTCTCTAGGCTCCTTAAGTCCATACTCTCTAGGCTCCTTAAGTCCATAGGACGCTCATGCAGCAAATGTTTCCGGTCAAACTGGGAAGAAGCGATAGATTTTGATATTTGCAGCCAGTCCTAGAAAAGTTATGACCTTTCACAGCTTACCTACCTGACCAGCCTGGCAACTAAAATCCTTGTTTACAAAAGTCAAATATCTGTTGGATTTTTAACGAATTTGAAGAGTCTATTGTCAAAAAAATATATTAACATCATGTCAAAATATTACCTCAACAGCACAAATGCAATGAATACATGAAGGGTTTGATATCAAAACAGGCCAAGCACAATTTTCAAACACTATAAAGCAAATCCATCATCAGATCAAGCAAAATGAAACCTGTCCAATGCTACCTCACTTGTTACATGACAAGGAATATTCTTGAAGTTATAATTAAGTTTACCCATATTTTCTTATTATTTTCTTTGCTTTTTGGCACCTTTAATCACAAATATCTCAAATTAACAAGAATGGCATTAACTTGCAATTAAATTCTTCCTGTGGTCTCCAGGGGGAAGAAATCACTCACTTTGATTAATCACACACTTTAATACTGAAATGGGGTGATACTTAGTTTTTATTCAATCAGGGTTGTCGTTAGTCACAAAATAAACTATTGGTGAGGCTGTCCTGTAAGTCCGCTAGGTTTAGGTGCTAAGAAACAAACTGACACTTGTTAGATGAAATTTGCTGGCAAACATCAAAACTAGGTCCACTTATTACAACACACTGCACCAAATCAAACACTGTCCTGGCTGATGAAATTCTGCTTAATACTGTACAAGGACAAATATCATAGCAGTGCAACTGTATTAGAATCACTGTCAAGCTGCATATTGTTTATATCTGCCATACAGTCTGATGTTTAGTCTTGCATTCAGACATCCTCTTTTTCTGAATTTACATACACATTTGTAGGTAACAGGGCCAACCACACTCGTACATGTGTTTGAAATGGTACAGTGTGTTGTAATAAGAGGACCTAGTTTTGATGTTTGCCAGCAAATTTCATCCAGCGAGTGTCACATCAAAGAGCAACCTGAGAGACACTTGTGTCTTTTATGCATCCCTTGTCATAACATGAAGACATGACTATCTTATTTCTTTGCAGAACTTCATTTGTAATAAATTCAAAACATTTAGCAGTTCTGGGGTTAATCCGGAACAATAGATGTTTTAGCCACTTAAAAGTGATAGGTTATACTCTGCTCAAAACAAACAAGTTGCTATTTATATGCTCTATCCCAAACCTGAATTAGTTGTGATATCATAATGATAACACTGGGGAAAGAAATAGTGAATGTGTCTGAAAACCAGACTACTGAGTATCTTTTTAAAGGAGTGCGCTTGAGGCGTCTCCCGAAGCGTGAATTACTTATGTGAGTTACATGTTATACTTCTCCATTATGAGAAGGGCCACAAGTTGTTATCATTAATTCAATAATCGTGGAGAGGTACCTGGTACTCTTCACAAGAAGCTCTCGGTGCTGAGCAAGGTACTTATAATGCAGCTAATGTAAATTCACAAAGAGTGAAGGTTTCACAAGACTGTACATCTCACAATGATGATGACGATGATAATAACAAAAATTATGTTAATAATGATAATGATAATGATAATAATAATAATGATAATAATAATAATAATAATGATAATAATAATAATAATAATACTGGTGGTAATAATAATAATAATAATGATAATAATACTGACAATAATAACAATAATGATAATCATTATAATAACATTGATGATAAGAAGAAGCAGGAAAAAAATGATTATGAATTAAGAGTCTACATTTCAGAGGCCTTTGAAGTTGAATTGGTCACCAAAGCAACTTTGCTGCATTCTTCTGCAAGGTCTTGAAAATGCCTCCGCGTCCCGTTTTACTTAGTATTATCCCTCCCTTCTTATTTTCGAACACTCCACCCGCCTTTCATCTCTGCGACTTACATCTCCGAGTACGTAAACCTCACCATATAGAAGACCAGGATAGTATTACATATCACTCCGACGGACGGCTTGCCCGTTAACAAACTCACCTAAACTAGACCTTAAAAATGCGTCAATGTCCTGTTTTAATGAAAGTCACTTCAGCCCATCTTCACACTGCATCCTGTGCGATATGTACCGCATGCCTTGCGGATAGTTTTTCGTAACACCCCTCCGATCGCTTGCTCTCTTCAGACAAACATTCCTGTTAAGATAAGCCACCTACATGTATATACATACCCTGGAAGGATCACACCTTTTGCAGGTTAAGAAAATTGCATTTGGCAGTTACTGTGACCCACTGCAGGAGCTAGACCACAAAAGAGTATCCTACACGATTAAATGTAGCATTCCGTTCTCTCTCTCTCTCTTTTTTTTTTTGGGGGGGGGGCATAGAGCTGATTATCACAAAATGCAAGACCGATGTGTCAAAATAATTGAGTATCAGATGCTTATCCCTCACCCTACTTTTCAGGACCACTGCTAAATGTGAAATTGAACATCACAAGCTTCTTTATCAAACATGGGAGGAGAAGGCTGTTGTGGGGGGGGGGGATCTCTTTTATAGAACAGCACAAACACCTCCCCCCCCCCCTTGTGGCAGAATTACAACACGAAATTCAAGACTATAATTAACCCATTAAAGACGGTTTGATTTTGCTACTACACACATTTCCCATAGACGCTTGCCCGAGTATACTCGGGACTCATCCTCAATGGGGTTAAGCCGTTACCTGATAACACTGACTTTGACGAGTAGACATGAGATGCCTCCATCATTGTGCAGAGATAAAGTCGAATCAAGGGAACTATGTCCACTTTGCACTATCATCTGAAGTACAGCGTATATGGTGAGGTTTAAACAGACATTACAAAACAAGCTATTTTTACATGAAGAGGCATACACTATATGTCATCTTCTGAACAAACTTTGGAAAAAAAAAATTAATGTGGACTTATCTAGGAAAGAGAGCAACACAATTACCAAGAAAATGTCTTTCAAAGCATTCAGACTTCATACATGTATGCTTGGTAAACAGTGTTTGCTAATCTTTTTTCTGCGTTCTGTTTTTTTTTTTAATCTTGATCTTAAAACAAAGTATAAACATTCAAAGATTTCAAAAGCACTTCCTTGAACATGATTCTTTGACAGGAAATGTCATGCATAATTTATGTTGGGTTTTATTTTTGATTTGCTCTGTTTTTAATTCTTTCATGGAATGAATAAAACCAGCTACCACAACCCTCACTGTAGAGCAGACTGTGTGAGGTTCCCCACGTGCCTACCTCTTTAAGACTGCCAACTATTTCCTGCTTTGGTAAATATCACTTTCAAGAAAGAGCAGGCTGTGTGACAATAAGTAAGCAAGGATCTTGACATAGATCCTACATGAGAAGCCTGAGAAGGAAAAACAATGTGAAGCTTATTACATTCTCTACACCCCTGGAAATTCTTTTTGTAAGATAGATTTCCTTATTTGTCTTTATTTATCACTTTCTTCCTCTTCCTCTTTCTCCTTTTCTTCCTCTCTGTCTTAAACATAGTTGTTTGTTTATATTTGAAAGGCAACTTTACCCTTACGATACTTATTTGGCAGGTGTACACATACAAGATCCAAATGCAAAGTGGTAAACACGTGGCTGTTTATATGTTGTTTGGATAGCAGTATCGATGCCTGAGTTATGCACAGACAGATAGAAGAAATTTCAGGAAATGTATGCATAGATACACTCATTCACATAATATTATATACATAGATACAGCTGTACGGTCATTCACCATTGACACTTTAATTTACATTGTACATTCCTTTCATTTACATTGTATGTGCTATTGATTATGTTGGAGATGGAGAAAAAAATAAACTTGAACTTGAACTTGCTGTAAGTAAACTGATGACAACATTTTCATATTAAGACTGGTGAAAATAGATGCACAAAAAAGGAAGTTTGCGACTAGTAGGAACGATTATAAACCGTCTTGATGCTTTTTTTTAACTGTCCATGGGAAATGCCATGCAGCAGGATGTGATACATCGTATGAGAAGAGCCATAGGCTGCCATTCTTCCTAACAAAAACACCATAAAAGACATAAAATGAAATGTATTTCACATGTAAAGTTTAAAGGTAAATAACAACACTTTCAAAAAGAGGACGCTCTGATCTTTAACCATTTATGTGCCCATGCATCTTGCTTAACTTGCCAAACTTTTTTTTTTTTGTCAGCATTTAGTACTCCATCCAAACTTTATGTAGCAGTAATACAGTAATAAAGACAAAGTAGTTTTTAAGACTTAGTAGTAAAGTTAGTAAGCCCACTCAGGTATAGCAATGTGCCACGGTCCAACAGGTATGCCACAGTGATAGAATAGAGATCAGATGGGATGAAGTAATCTCTATTCATTGACAATTTGTATCCAGACAACTGTGCCAATCAGTGAGCAAACACAGCAAGGGTTAAAGGGTTAAAATAAAAAAGAATGGTGTAAATTCTAACTAGGCGATGGGAATTCTAGGTCAAAGTAACATGAGGGATTCTACATTCTGACAATTAACCTCCCAGATGGAATAGATTGGGGTGGGGCTGGCAAAATCCTTTACAAAAGCAGCGGGAAGTATAATGAAATTAAGCAGTGATAAAACAGCAGTGCTTGCGTGCACTCACATGTTATGAGTCATGTGTTGAAAACATAATTCATACTAATGAGAGGTGAGTGAGCATAAATGATTTAGAAAAAAAAAAGAGAAATGAAAAAAAATATATATGTTTGAGTTTCCTGACAAAAGGCCATTGGAGATGGGATATCTTTCATATCTTTCATAGAATTTTTTGGTGGTTACCAGGAACTGTACCAGTCAACGTACAGAATGTACGTCGTAAAAAACTGGGTCTTTCGCTTCTAATGTCCAGATGTCAATGCCCTGATGTCAATGTCCTTTTCTGGCATTTGAATGGAAATGGAGAAAGAACCTTTCTTTACTGCTTTTGATTGTTTTCCGGGGAATTCCAACTGGAAGTTTCATGTGGTGTTCTACATCCTGCCAAACTTCCTGATGGAGGATTAAAAAAAACCACTTATCATGACATTAATTGTAAAGTTTGATAGAAAATGAAAGGGCTGGCAAGGAGAGGCTCCCCTACTTTTGAAATAAAGCAGTATATGTCGAAGTCAGTTTTTATATATGGACTAAAACAAACTGTCCTAAACAGGAATCAGTTCCACAGCAGTTTCATTGAAATGAGACAAAAATAAGCGAGTTACAAAATTCAAGAGATTACACACTTTCAATACATCAGTCAAAAACCAAGTACATATGTAGATGATTATGATATCATTGTTTCATAGAACAGCTGCTGTTGGTTTGTGTGAAAATACAGATATAAAATATCATATCTTTTGTCAGTAAATCATTGGCAATAAGCCCCCTACTCTTTAGGGTCATCACTGCTGTAAGTTATCAAAATTTTAACATTCACAATACTTTGATTTGAAGAATGCAATATCAGAGACTCCAACCCCAAGCACCTTCTGATCTGGAGATTCTCCCGCCTGAAACCCCTAGCAAACGGGAGACTCCAATCTAGTTTATGTGTGCAAAGCGCGAAGTTCCTAGGGTTATACAGTAGATGCTCTCTGGTGCTATCTAAGGCTTTGTATTTTTGCAACATACGATAGCAATAAGTAAGAAATCCTTTCCAACGGGAGACATTGAGCCAGGGCGGGAGAAATTAAATCTCAAACGGGAGAACGGGAGATTTTGCAAAAATGGGTTTTCGGCGGGAGATCTCCCGTTGAAAACGGGAGAGTTGGAGTCTCTGCAATATCCTTTTCTCTTTTTCAGTTGTAAACAAAAAAATATTCCGTGGAGCTTTGGGTGCACAAAAGTGGTGCACTTGTGAGGTGATGACATCATCACATTAACTTATTTGCATATCATGTGTTTGTGGTCTATACCACTACTCGGTGAAAATGTGTAACACTTTCATATTCAGAAGTTCTCTTACTTAACATCTATAAAAAGAAAGCTTCTACCATTCTCATTAATACTTCTTGGCCTATGCTCAACAAGCTTGCTTCTAATTAGGATCCATCATATTTCTTTAGCATTTATTCTCAGATTCCAACTTTCATAGATTGACCACTATGTTCTATATGTTTGCAATATCCTATTATAATGCTTCCTAGCTTCCTTGCTGGATATCATGTATTATTTCATTTTGTTATATTTGATGTATTTTTTCACTGAGAAACATGAAAAGAAATTGCAATAATTGAAATACAAATCTTCTTATTTATTCATTTTTTTTTCTTTAACTGTGGTTATCACAGAGTCAACCAGCACATGGAGGGGGCATTTCAGTTGAAATGCAAACAAAAGAAAGAAAGAAAGAAAAGAAACTCTCATTCTTTCAACTAATTTTATAGCTTGCCCTAAAAGAATTCTAGCTGGAAGAAATGTGAGGTTGCTCTACAGACTGACCGCCTTCCTCTGTCAGAAGATAGCCCCCAGCAACAGCAGGATGTCTGTACATCATTCAAAAGTGCACATGTTCTCACGCTGGAGAGGGCAATTCAACTCCATGTTCATGCACAGATTGGGAAGAGGAGTAAACTCAAGCACACAAGAATGGTAGAGTTTTGGTGAGTGTGTGTGTTGTTGTTGTTGTTGGTTTTTTTTTTCAAAATCAGACCAAAAGTAATCAAGTGATGTAAGTTCAATGTCCTCTGAATTCATGGCTTCACTACAGCCCAATTTATGTATTCAAAAATCTTCACTAGACTTCATCTCTTGATATGATATAAAAATAGGTAAACATGTATTCTCTGCATCAAATATGAAAGGGATGGTATACTTTGGTTGATGTTAATTCGGGTTTTAACTTTTTGCAAGATAATCAGAAACCACTTATTGGAAATATGAAAGAGCATACAATTCTAATAGGAATTCAAAGTTCATTTGATAAAAATTGGTTCAATTTGAAATGGCTGAGATATCCAAAAACAAAGAGACCATAATAAAAACTGGGACTCACCTTTTATTATGACCATTTTATTTTGCTTTGATTTTGGAAATCTCAGCCATTACAAAACCGATTTTCATTACAGAATCTTTGAATTCTACTTAAAATTGTATAGTCTTTAACATTTCATATAAAGTGGCTTCTAATTATCTCGCAAAAAGTTAAAACCTGAATCTCCTATCTCAACCAGAACTATACCATCCCTTTAATTGTACTGCATCAATCACACAATCATGACTAACTGAATGTCATAGCTGCCAGATCATCAACCAGACACAAATTTGTTACAACATTTTTGTGTAAAAGTTTGAATATCAAAGAGAAAGACGTTTGCAAACGGTTGGTTGCAAATGACATCAAAATGCTGTAAAAACTTGTGAAACATTAAGATTCCGTGAGTTTCTGACGATATGTTTATAAATTCGATGAAACTTCTACCACTATTGCTCATCGAAGTGAACTTGATCTTGTTGTGGAACCACACTTTAAATTGGCAACGTTCAACGTGCGACAGGGGAGCATACCACACTCACAGTTACAAAAGCACTACGGCTGATTGTGTATCTTTAAAGTTTCTTGCCATTTACCCTCACACACCTGAGTAGCCTGCCAGTTTCCACTGTAATAAATCAGCGAACCGCCCGTGGCCATCCAAACACTCACCGCACATGCTAGAGACTGAAGTCAGCTTGTTGATTATCATGTTTACTTCGTACAGGGATGTCGTCACTTTCAAGCTAACACAGACGTACATGTTCATCATTGGCTCATTATGATTGTATTACGATTGTGCAATGTTACGAAATGATGAATTTGCACTTGAATTAGAAATTGGTCACAAACAACAAAAGAGGAACATATGGTTAGATAGATTGATAGAAAGATAAAGATAGATAAATAAACTGATAGAAAGAAAGATGGACAGATAGATAAATGGAAAAATTTATAGATAGACTGATGACTACACCGAAGATACATAGACTTTGATACATACATAGAGAGAGAGAGAGAGAAGTAGACTGGTACATATGGATAGAGAAAGATAGACAAGTGAGATTGATGGATTGATAAATAGATAGATTGATAGATAGGATAGAAAGATAGATAGAGAGATAGAGAGATAGATAGATAGATAGAGAGAGAGAGAGAGATAGACAGATAGATACTAATAGATAAATAGATAAATAAATAGATAGATAGATAGATAGATAGATATATACTAATTGATAAATAGAGTATAGATAAATAAAAAATAGATAGATAAGATAGAGCCAAGAGAGATAAAAAGTTAGAGAAACATTCATACACAAACATAAATCAGTATTGAAGTAAACAGGTGCAGGGAGATGAAATTATATAAGATTTGACTAAGTTATAAACTGAGATCTGTAAAACTTTATTTCCTTTTAAATGTACTATAAGTGAGTGATGTGGAATAGTTTTTCCAATCTCCTACCAGTCTTTTGGCAACATTCTTTGCAATAAAAAAAAAATCATTACCTAGCAGAGAAACCACAACACACTCCATAAAACAGAGACTAGCAGGGACAGACTAAAAGACCACTGACAGACAAACATCACTCAGGAAAGAGGTAGATATAAAACAAATATCACACCACATCCAACATTCACAATCTTGTGCCCTTAAGGGACAATCGTCAGGGCACGACTTACAGACTCCAAATCTGCATCAGTGGACATTCTCGAACTTCATGCGTGGAAACCACATGCAGCATTAACTACAAGTCAGAAAAACAATATCCAAGTCAGTTCCCTTCTTCAACAGCATTAAAATATCCCAGCGAGGGGTAAAAGAAGATACTCAGGGCCGAATGCATCTATGCAAATTAGGCAGTCAAGGCTTAATCCTTTAGAGTATGCATCCATGAAGGTTGACAGGAGGCAGACAATGAGGTGACCTTAACCCGCCCACACACGCTGGAATCTCTCAAAGACAGCACGGCCGTGATAAGGCAAAGGAACGTAACTCAAAATTTGGGCATTTTGAGTTATGAGCATATGGCTCGTAAATAAAATGCACTCTTTTTAATGATGAATGTCTCAATTCTCAAATGTTTACCATTTCAGAGATAAAAAGCGTATCTTACACACCTTTTCCACAACTTTGCCGTTTCCAGCTAGGCAAAACAACGTAACCCGAGATACGTATAGAAAAGACAAAGAAAGCATTTTCGCTGTTACGGCAAATGAACGTATCTTTACATACAGTGTTTTTTCATGGTGGTTTCTCAAGAAAAAAGAAGGAAATTGCGACGCCAAAAGAACGTATGTCATCATACAGCGCTTTGCTGTATAAAATCAGGGCCATGCGCGCTACAGTCAGCACGGCAAAACAACGTATCAACATCGTGGCCATCACAACACACGCTACACTGCATAACTCTATGTGTAAGACCTACGGCTACGTGCTGCAGATCCATTTCAGCCGCGGCAGTGAGTGTATGTAGTGCCGCCGCTGCTGCCGCGCCGCTTGCGACAACAGCTTAAGCAGAGTTACACCGACTCGTTGACTGGCAGGCAAGCTTTGCTGCAGTGTGAACCATGAAGTCATGCCCATTGTTCTGTTTTGCAGTCATGAAATGGATATTCTCCTGACCAGCTAATGCTAACCACAAAGAAAATCAGCGGTAACACCGGTAAGTTTTATGTTTTTTTTTGTCAGGTCTAAGTTTGATCTAGCCCGACCAGACGCCGTGCGAAGTACGGCGATTGGGCTGTACAGACTGGACGACAGTACGCTTTGCTAGTAGGGTCCAGTACTTTCGATAATAGTTTTCACTAAAATTTAAGAACTCGATGAGTAAAAAAAATAAACAAAAAACACAGCAAGCTATGAAAATAAAGAGCAAACTTAGAGTTATGAGTATGACAGCCTTTCCTTTCGGTGGGCTTGCCAAAACGTGGCTCATTGGTGTGGTTGTGGTTGTGGTTCTACTAATCTAATAGTGACTATGTAAATGTAGAATACTTGTAGTAGTACTAACTAGTGGTCTAGTAGAAGTAGTGACTCTCAAAAGAAATTTACCTATGCGCAAATAAATTAAGTGGACCCCAATATACTCTTATGATCATTGACTTGACGTCTTCCACCTCAAATTCAGTTTTCGTCTAAAAGTCTAAAAAAAGTAACAGCTTTATAGTAAACAGTAGACTCGACTTCAAGCTAATGACAATAAAGCTTGATACTGATGAATTCCATTTAGTCTTCAGTGGCAACATGAACTGATGGAAGACGATATGTTCTAATAATGACATTAACATCATTACTTTGGCAAGAAAAGTAAGGACAACAAATAATGTTTGGTCTACTCTTTGGTTAAACACAAGTTGTCTTAGATCTTGTTTGATATTTCTTTAAAGGATGGAGAATGTGATTGTGGTGTTTTCATACATACAGGAATTTATCCACTTAAAATAAGCCTAAACAAATAAAGGCATATCTAATGGTACTCTGTACCTGCTAACTATGGAAGCCTGATTTATCTTTTTTTTTTTTGTATTCTTCGTGCAATTTTAGTCAGCTGCACATTTTCTGTAAAACATTTATTTTCTTTTTTCATTTCGATACAAAATAATGCATTGTAGCCATGGTAGATCCATACATGTTATACGTTCCACCCCTCCCCATAACAATGTTGAGGGCAAAAGCTCATGGAATTCAAATGTCTATTCTTAAGTTAGGTGGTTTTAGATACTATGGAAAGTATAAATATTCAGACCCAATCGTCTACTTAAGATGATATTAACATTCATGTTGAAATACATATTTCCATGTCTCTCTTTTCAGTGTCCACACCAACCGCCGGCCTAGACCAGCACAGAAAAGGAATGCAGTGTATCAAGTACAATAAAAGGTACAAGTTGAATAATCACCTATTAATTCATACAACAAAAGTAGAAGAAGGGGGAAGAAATGAATCCCACCTTTGTCATTATCACTGGCGACACAAGCCGGCATTTGGAAAAATTCTAAAAGAAAAAAAATAAAAGAAGGCAGAATCCATGATGATGACTCTCTGATAATTTGAGAATACCACATTTCACAGTTCATTCCTTAGCAATAAAAAAAAATAATATTAACTGAAAACTGACGAAATAGTCACCATTCTCTCTCAAAAACACACACACAGCCTTGTATATCCTCAAGGGGTATGTGTATGATGTTAAATAATAGATATTGTGAGTGTATTTCGATATTAAATACTCATTCTCATTTCCTTTACTTTTTTGGGGGAGGGGGAGGGGGTCTGTGAGAGAGGATTTGTTGCACACAACCATGTCTAATGAAGAATTTAATCACATGATATAACTAAAGCAGAGTTGAAATTCACTAGCTGTCTTTTATGGAAAATACAGAGTACCTTATTTTGTGTTAATTATTCTCTTCCGTTTCTTTTACATTTTCCTGCAGTGGTCTACCGAGCAGTTCGAGAGCAGAGAAAAGAGCAACTAAACAGATTTCAGAACAGCTGTGCACGCCCGTCAGAATCTCATGAAAGATGGAGTGGATTGTGCACTAGATCAGTCAACTCTAGAAGAAAAATAATACACTCGGATTGTTTAGGATCAGGTAAATCTTTCACAGTTAAATTAAGAACTCGCAAAACTCAACTGTGAAGTGTTAATGACTATTCTCACGTTATGAAGGCACAAGAAAGATTTTTTTTTTATATTGATATGAAACTAAAGGTTCTATTTCGAAAAAAAAAAAATATGATGAGGGCTTATTGCCCTTTGAAATGATGACTATCAACTTTAGGTAAAACTATCACTTGTTCATATCAAATATTGTTGTAAATGCTTGCCCTCAAAATCAATATCATGTCGATTGAAACATGTCAACATATTTCAGAAAACCAGGGAAATAGTAACCTTATTTCCTGCAAAATTTTCATATTTTATTTTGAGCCTAATCCCTCCGGGAGCTCTCAGACAACGCAGATGTATTGCAGCACAGCAAATCGCTGTTGTGGTAAGACGTTTATTGAAATGTGTTTAAAGTGAACACTGTTGCAAATTTCCCCTTCGTTTAAGTTGCCTAATGATTGTTCTTATACCCAAGTATTTACTTCTTACTACATTTGATCTTCAACAACAGTAAGGATTAAAAATGTTATGTGTGCTATTTATAATTTGTAATTTGTAGATGTTCTGATCTTCCAAGCTAAAAATTGATGTGAAGGCCTGATATGGTAATAGTATAACTAATCTCCAGAAAAAAACCCAACAACAATTATGTTCTGTTGAAAATTTTGTTCCCAGGGTTTTGTTCAAATGTGGTACGTATGTAAGCTACTTTACTCGGGAAGTAAATTACATTTTTTTTCTAGTTCTTATTAATCATCATGATAATGTTTAGTTACTGCTGATTTGCTTTCAATGTGATAAAAGCATAATCGCATATCAAACTCTATCTTAAATTTTAAGAGGAAAGCGTAGATATCTATGTCATATTTTTAAGACTTGCAAATAATCGAATGATTTTTGTGATGTTGTTATCTTTGAGAAACAGATGTACAGACATTTTTCCATATAAACCTTTCAGAAAATGTAAATCAGTCTCTGCATCTGCATTTCTGTCATGTCTGTCTCAAAGTTATTCTACTGAGAGAATGTTTGCAACTCTGTCAAGTCTGAGGTGTGTGTGTGTGTGTGTTTTGTGTGTTTTTGTACTTGCTTGGTTGTGTGTGTGCGTGTGTGTGTGTGTGTGTGAGTGGTCAAGTTACACCTAAAAACATTAAAACCTGGACTCATGATTACCTGATAAAGCATTGTTATTATTGTTGTTGTTCAAAGAATTGAGGCATATTATCATTAGAAGTTTTAACCTTACGGATACAATTCATGCAATCAACCAAACATTAACAACTTATAACGATAAACAAAGTACACAACATCATTCTTTCTTTTCAAATCCTTTCATCTCAATGGAAATCGTTAAATAAATCAAAGAAAAGATAGAAATTAAAATAGGAGTCTCAATATTAACACATTAAATGCGTGTATGTGTCTTTGAAACGAAGTGTATGTACAAATGTCTATACATTTTTAATACCCATTTTATTTTATTTTATTTTATTTTTGCCAGTTCTCATGCAGTCCATTTCACAGACTTTACCCAAACTCGTACTTTAGTTGGCAATATTAATCCAAATCCATGTTTTTGTTAAAACAACATGTATGATAAACCAAATATAATTATGTTCCAAATGAAAAATCTTACATCAAGGGATAAAAAACATACACTTAAAGATAATTAAAAAAGAATGGACATCTCAATAAACTATAAACTGTATATGCAAATGAAGTAAAACAAAAATTTAAGGTAATTCGTAGATAACAACTAATTACATTTTAGCACATACTCGGTAATTAAAACAAACAAACATGAAAATGTTCTCTTGCATCGATAATTTTGCAATCTACTGTGTTTTACTATTCTTAATATATATTTAAAAACATATAACGGGAGTTTTATTATCCAGTTAACAAAACTGTCAAATAAATAAATGATAGAGATTGTTGCCATTGAGTCGGGATACGTCATTCTGCCTAATTATATTGATGAAAGGGTTAAGGCGCAGATATTTGTAAGTCAAGATACGTTCTTTTGGCATTCTTTGAAGTGGCTTCGCGGGAGAATGCTTACGCGCCGTAAGTCAGGATACGTTCTTTTGCCTAATTGATATGTTGCCGCGTGAGGATTCTCGCACAACGTAAGTAAGGATACGCTCTTTTGGCAAACTAGAATTACTCATCAGCACAGTGCTGTGATTCGCTAAAATGCTGTATCTATTCTAAACATGGCAATTACTCTAAAACGGGAAGTCCTATTTTACTGAAATTTTATCGAGATGTTCTTTATCAATGCCTAAGAAACTTCGCTGCTTCAAAAGTGTTTTACTCCATTGACCGAAAAATGGGAACCAATTGAATTTTCAAACTCGTTTTTCTCAGAACATGATATTCTGAGTTACGTTGTTTTGCCTTATTACGGCCGAGCAAGAAGGTCAGTGGGGGAATTATGCCAGCCATTCTTTCCTACGAACACAAAGGTTTAAGTGCTGGAAATAAAACAACATATATAAAAGCATTTGGCCTCAATCAGCATAATAATGCCAACTAGCAAGCAAGCACACACACATGATTTCAAAAGAAACTGATGTGAAGCAGGATATTTTTGCGAATAACAAGAGCATCTGTTCAGACTTGCATAAGCATAACAAACAAAATGTGTAATAATTTATATTGCTTTTGACAGTGCTGTCGTAGAATTTCATCTAATTTGCCAAAAAAAAAACACAAAATGTTGAATTGAATTTGATGCCTTGTTGTCAAATGAAATGAAGAAGAATGGAATTATATCGTGTACATTAAGATGTGTCCACAGTACAATAATAAAGCATTACATATCTGGTGCATCATCACATTATCCATAAAAAGTTAAAGATCATAAAAGGAAGAAAAACACCTGGAAAGATGAATTTGACAATATATCCTTTACAGTTGCTATTTTTATATTTTCCTTGCAATGAAGTAGGACAAGTATGTATAGCTTAAAAGCTTAGCATCTAGAGAATTCCTATCTGCCAAAAAAAAAGACAACAACAACCCCAAAATAATCATTTTCCCAAAGTTATATGCCTTTCTTGATGACAAATCACATATATAGAATATACCAAGAAAATCTAACAAGGTAAATAGAGCCACATAGTGTTATGTGCTGTTTTTGCTACAGCAATCATATCTCTCAAGAAAGCCATGAGAACGATCATGGAATCGTGTTCTCAATTCAACATGATGCATCATCTACAGCAAATGCCATACCTAGGTGGACAGCTTTACTGACTCATATGACAACAACTACAAAAACAAACACCCCCCCCCCCAAAAAAAAAAAAAAAAAAAAAAAAAAACCTCTAGAAGTGATGAATCATTCCAGCATCATTCACCAGCCAAACAGTAGTTGATGGAAACCGATGGATGCTATGGAATGCCCACATCACATGAATCAGAGCATCTGGTTGGCTATCAAATGCCTCTTTACATCCCTCCTCCCCTTTATTACCCCTTCTCTTTACTGAAGAGTAAATACATCATGTCCTGTATTGCCTGGTGGATCACAATTAGCTGTACAGCTGTAAAGGTACCACCACTGGGGGCAGTATCACAATTTCAATATGACAACTTGCCAGTCGTATGTTGTCGGGTTCACCAATATTATAAGGGGAAAAAAAATAGGAAGAAAAAGCAGGGAACAGTCAGTGCATGTCTTACCTTTAACCAGATATGATTTGACTATGAAATAATCAGGTTAATAATGGGAAAAAGAAACAGAAATTAAATTCAATGACATTTCTTGCTGATTCTCACACAGTCAAATTTGCATCCATGGCAGTGATGTCAGAATGTTCACAAGCAGTATCAGGTGTTTTAAATAACAGGAGAACAACTAATGTGCCCATTTTGCCTCTCGGAATACAATAGTCAATCATGCACAACTACAGAACAACACACAAGAAAATTTCTGTGCATTCTTTGATGCACAGACTTACTTGATCAATTTGAGATGAATATTAAAGTAATCCTGCTAAATGCAGACAAATGTCGTGGTATAAATCATATAAGCCCAACAACACTTTGCAGCCAATCCAAATGAAAATCTCTGATATGCAAACATCTTTCCACACTAAGGGCACATCGCCTGGGGAAAAAGTTGATTACGATGGTACTCTTCCATCCCTCTCCAACAAACAAAATGAAAAAACATAAAGATAAGATTTATATGGTAAAACCATGGTTAATTACTGGGTAAATGACGCAACATAACATACAGTACATCTCAGCATTATAACCCCAACGCTGCACACTGGCACTGGTTTGACCGTCCCTGACCAGTAGAGATCACTGCCGGACCAGCAACTTGTTCAGAAATAGATCAGTAAAGAAATGGAAAAACTGGGTACCTTTATACTGGTCCGACAGACAGGTCGGACCAGCAGGGAAAAAAAAAATGAGTTAGTGTGCAGCCATGCATACGGACACATTTTCATGGCCCTCAGATTTGCTGTGTCCTCATTGTTAGATAGCTTAATTCTTGATCACATATGACACAAAAACAAAGGAGAAAAGGTCTTCGATTTTCACATGTATGTAACAGACAGAAAGACACATACATGTAACACACACACACACACACACAAAACAGCAACAAGAACCAACTTACACCGTATTTGTAATCGCCACCTTCATTCCTCGTTCCTTGCGTGCAGGGGAACACACAGGCCAGAAATAGTTTCCGCTGCCAAGGAACATTGTCTGTCTTCCCTTTCCCCCGACTGGCCGCCAGTGTGTTCCTTGGCGCATGAAAATGGGGGGTAGAAGAGAAAAAAAAAAGAGGGAGAAAAAAAAGAAGAAGAGAGAGACGGAATCCCCGGGAAATGGTGAGGAGCTCTCAATTATCCTTCCTCGATGATAGAAATAAATCGAATGAAGACCGATGCTCCCTTTTTTTTTTCCCCCCGTAAAAATCAGACGATCGAGAGCCCTGAACGTTGCCGGTTGACCACCTGTCCAAGAATATCATCTGCTCCACAAGACATAGTCTGATGCAGTTACCATGGCGCCATTGTAGTTGTCGAGGGGGGTGGAATCGGGAACGGGGTATTTAATTCCCCCATAATCGTAACAACGGCCCGATTGATCACAGCGGCGGCGGCGGCGGCGGAAACGATGAGAACGGAATCGGAGAAAAAAAGCAGTCAAGTGACTGCACGGCATCCACTTTCACTTTTTCGGTATAATACACTTATGCAAATGTGTGTGTATGAGTGTGTATAATGTGTGTGTGTGTGTGCATATGAAAATATATGGGAGAGTGGTATTGTGTAAGATGCAGAAGTCCACGAGGATGGAGAATGTCAGCTAGTCTTAATTCAAGCCTTTCAAGACATTCCAAATTTTGCAATCATGATATTACAATAATGTCATTCTCTTTGGCTCTTTATTTCTTGATGAGGTCGGGGTGGATGGGGGACAGGTGCACATCTACCACATATCGTCTTTTGATGCACAATTCTCTCCTTTCTATCTTACGTCACCACATTAGATGCATTAGATGCATAAATTGATTCACTGACACTAAGAAGCTCCAAAATATCACAAACTTTGCTTTACGTAAATTGCTCATACTCTCATACACTCACCTTACCTCCTGAGGTCCAGCTTTTGATTAGGCATGATCTGTCTTTAAGAGACTAGTTATTGATGAAGGTGTACATTTTCTTTGGGGGGGGGGGGGGGTGTTGGTGCTTTTCTTTCACAGAAAATAACATCCAGGAAAGAGATGCCTGGGTGATAAAATGACACAGAGCTAAGCAATGGCAGACATCAAACCCACAAGCACAAAAAAAGACAGGTATATCAGATCAAAACCAAAATGAAACATTTACACAAAGTATTCCTTAAAAGATGAAAATGAAATACTATATACCAGAAAGTAACCTGAGGAGAATGCAGATGGGGAAAAAAATGTCATGGACACACAGACTAGCAGTAGGGGGAGGAAATGGAGTAAGGCAGCACATGCGGAGCCTTTACCCCATTATCGCCGCTGCCCGGGAACCTCTCAATAATTCATTCCGATGCGCGGCAACACCATCTTGCCCCGCGCGCGTGTCCGCTTCCAGGCTACCGCGCACAAACAAATCACCAGGCCCGACACTCCACATCTGAACCATTAAGCTTTCGCTTTCCCTCTGGTCTCACGACAGCAAAGACAACATCGAGATTGTTTTGATAAGAGGGCGGGACTTCAGGGTAGCAAAAATGAGACAGATACTGTCGACAAAAAAAAAAGAAAAGAAAAAGAAGAAACAACTGTACTGGTGAAGTGAGATGCTAGTCATCATATGCGTTTTTGACCCCTGGTGCAGCGGGCATTAGAACCTGGAATGTTTTCTTTAATGGCTATTTGATGTCTAAAAATGGCTTATTCATGATTGGCGGTGCATCGTTACCCGTTGAAGCAGATGTTGTACGACTTTTTCAAAAGCAAGTACTCTTGCCTGCACATGTATTATGCACAATCCCTTCCTAAATGTGTGATACCATCTAGGTCGGTACTAACCTTCTCTGGTGGTGGTTATAATACTGGCCTACAAATGACAAGCACTGATAATTGATAGTGAAGGCATCACTGAAAAATATGATTCTATTAAAGAGAACATGAAAATCTATGCTGTATGGTCCTGCATTTCACCCGTGTTTCTGATATTGTGTGAAGATGATGTCATAAATAATTCTTTCATTGAAAATGAGATGTACCATGCAAAATTCTTTAGAAAACAGTGAAATCCATAAGAGATCAGGTTTATACAATGTACCTCAGTGGTGCCTTTGATTTTCTAAATGTCCTGCATTTTTACTGCTTCCTACAGTCACATATATATTTCTGCATCCAACATTTTCTCAACAGAGCTTCTATTCAAAGAAATAAAGTTTGGCTAATCTGGTCTTACACGCACAATGTGTGTGTGTGTGAATGAAAATCATTTATAATTGATGATGGCAACAATAATCAGTAAAGTCCATGTGGGTGCAACAAGGATGACAATACGTCAAATGAAGACTTCACTCTCTCTTCATCTGTGGTAGATATGAAAGTTGCATATCCATTTCTGCCCCGAGGGTTTACTAGATCTCACTGGCCAGTTGCTAGAGGATTGTAATACCACGATGTGATCGATAAAGCTGCATCTAAGATGACTACCCAGCAATATGATATGGCATAACTGTATAGTTCGCATCAACAGGGCTGCTCTACGAACTTAATGTGGCTGATCTAGTCTGATTTAGGATAATCTATTCTGCTAGTATGAATCGATGATGAACAATCATACTGTCAAACAAGAAATGAAAAAGAAATTTCTATCATCTGAGTTAGATGTGAAGTTGTTTAACCCATTGAGGACGAGTCCCGAGTATATTCGGGCAAGGGTCTATGGGAAATGCGTGTTGTAGCAAAATTAGCCCATCCTCGACGGGTTAAAATACATCTAAGCACTTTGGCAGTGGCATAAAGACTGGACCCAAAATATGTCTGGTAAAAACTCTTGTACATTGACAAATGCAATATTTGTGATAGAGCTTAACCCATTGAGGACGGACTGGTTTTGCTACAACACACGCATTTCCCATAGACACCTGCCTGAGTATACTCTGGACTCATCCTCAATGGGTTTAAGACCTTTCTTATATATCAACATGAGTGCCAGACAAAAAGCAAACAAAGAGAAAAAAAAGAAAAAAAAATTATTCCCTTCACTTTGTTTGTTTGGTTTTCAGTCAAAGCATTCAACCAATTCTGCTTGGGTTCTTCAAGACACAGGCAACAAGACACTGCCATCACTATCAAGCACTTGCTTAACCCCTTGAGGATGAGTCCCGAGTATACTTAGGCAAATGTCTTATGGGAAATGCGTGTTGAAGCAAAATCAGCCCATCCTCAATGGGTTAAGATGGCAGGCTCCTGCATTTTTCCCCCTCTCTACCTGGTAACAAGTGTATCATCAATTCCCATGATCTCATAAAACTTTAAAGATTGTCATGATTATCATACTATAAATGTCATATTTTTGTCTATTTTGTTGTCAGATACGTGTGTTGTCATTTTCATGTATGATTTTAGTGAAGAAAAAAATGCAGAAATAAAATCAAACTGAAATTGCAAAATCAAAGAGCATGCCATATCGGTTGTGAAATAATGTCCCCCTTCCCCCTCAAAAAAAGGAGTTGGAAACAAAATGATATCCCCAGAAGCCAAAGCTGGTGGCATTATACAACTGAATGAATGGAGGGGGAGGGGAAGATAAATATGCATGAAATTTGTGAGCCTTGATTGAGAAGATAACACATCAAAGACCCACTAACCTCAGAGTTCTCCGATTGGATTTTTAACAGTGGCATCTCATTATAACGAGGCCAGTGTAGCAAGATACCTGATGGAATGGGGTCACTTGGTAGATCCCATTCCTTTTATATCCTTTCGTTTATGTCCTCGTATCATGTGATACCCGATATCATGAGGAAATTTCATTGGTCCCAAGGAGCTCATTATAACAAGGCTCCCCTGGAATCCATACACAGCACAGAACTGTGAAAATGGGTCACTGTGAAAATGGGTCAAATGCACAACTGAAACACAATTAAAGTACCCCCCAAAAAAGGAACAAAACTGCTCACAAAAGTGGTCATGATTCTACTTACATCCGAATCCTCATTCTCTTCTGTGATTGCACTGTCTTTGCTGAAAGCTGCAAAGGTTGGAAAAGAAAAAAATGTCAAACAGGTTGGTAAGATAAAAACACAAAACCACAGCATAATGCATACAAGATATTTATAAATCTCTCATAATGTGATATCTACACACTGTGCATGTCTGAAATATAGGCATGCACTTTTTATAAGAAAACAAACCTAAAATACTACACTGAGTACACTGAGTACTACAATGAGCATACAATCTACATGGCAACATATTAATTCATAATTACTATCCCCCAAATGTATAATTACAGTCCCTGCAAGTAGAGTGTGATGATGATGTCTATGAACTCCGCACATACATTTATGTGATTTCCAATGTCTTTTCATATCTTGTAAGAATGACCTTTTTTTGGCTTTCATTTCATGCCATTTCATTCCATTCCATTACACTAGGATCACTTTGCTTTAGATATACAAGGGTACTTACTCTTTTTTAATCAAAGGCAAAGAATGCTACACATTTAAGGGACATAACGTCGCTGGGGCGACAAGACCTCATGTGTACAAAATGTCAAATGTTCAGGAGAGCAAAAAAACATGGGAACCAAAGCACTGTATCCAATGGGATAGACATTCCTTTGACATGCTGTGGTGGCTTCATTTTTGGGGTAAGACATCTAGGATTTGGACAGGACATCACTTAAGTGATTATCTGACCATTAATGCAAAAAAGTCATTTTCATCAAAATTGCAGATACATGAAGAGTTTGTTTGCAAAAACCGATAAGTCCATTTTTGAAGATTTTGAAGTACGGTCTCTGTCATAAAGTACAAAATAATACCTTTTAAATGATATATTGGTCACTACATAAAAAGGTATATTTTTGAAGTTATGGTCAAAAGAAGTAAAAAATTTCTTATTATTCTCTGTATTTTTCTTGACCTTTAATCGCAAATATCTCCATTTGACAAATATGGACTTATCGGTTTTTGCAAACAAACTCTTCACATGGTCTTGTCACCCCAATAACGATAAATACATATAATGACAGAAAACTGACATACAAGCATATTCTAGAAGTATAAGCTCCAGAGGTTACAAAATAATGTTGAAATTCAAAACTATGCTTCAAAATACAAAACTAAAGCATATTATCAATTATCAATCCTCATGCTCTATATCATTTCCTCTCTTCATCTCTTCTTTTCCCTCTCATCTCAAACTGTCACTGCTGTTCTTCTGTCTTTCTGTGCATTAACTCACCAAACCAACCAAGCACCAAACCATCAATCTATCTTTAGGTCAGCCATATCCCAAATTCTGACATTCTTGCTTCCAACTTCCAATAATTTACACATCATGTTTCTTTCACTGTTCAAAAAATTTCATTTTGGCGGGTAGTGTAGTCCATATTCAAGACACATTCTGTCTCAAAAACGACAAAAAGAAATTACAATAAACAGCCTTGGCATAAGCTTCTCAAAGTACAATTTTGAAAACAAGGCACTGATTCCATCGAGGGAAAAACGAATTAATGTTACAGTCCAGGTGATGATGTGTGGAGAGGGAAAGTTAGAATTCATCTTTGCAGAATGCATTGCTGCAGGCTGTTGTAATTGTACACAGCAGGAATGATAGAGAGATAGGAGTAAAGAGAGGGTAGAGACAGAATGATATACATAAAGAGAAAAAGAAGAAGAAGCCTGTCATGAGACTGGCAGACAGAGAAACAAACAGACATTTGTAGAGGTTGTGACAGAGAAAGAGACAAGCATGTGTCAAAAAAAAAATGGAATTTTAAAAAGAGACGCTTACAGACAGATGGAGATAGAGACAGACAGACAGACACATAGACAGACAGAGATGGCCAAAGACTAAAAATGAGAGATTGGGCAGAATTGGAAGGCAGAGGGAGGCAGACCAGAAGTTAAATAGGAGAAATAGAAGCAGACTGACTGGATACAGTTCCTATATTCTACAGTCAACAGCAGCACAGCAACCAAGCTGCCTGTGCAGCTTTTGGGAATAGAGGGCGCTGTTCAACTCTGAGATGCTGCTCCATTGAATGCAAGGAAAGTGGGCCATGCGCACTGCTCAGGCTTGTCACTTTTTGTTTTTTTTTTGGTCAAATCTTGTGTGAGCTAATCCAAACTTAGAAGAGACATAATCTCCCCCCAAAAAAGATTGATTTCCTAAATGTTATCCAAATCCAAATCCTAATCCCCAATAATATTCTAAATCATTGGCCTTAATCCGCAGTTCATGTACTTATACTATGCCGAGCTGCTTGGTGAAATGGAATAGGTATTGAAATCAATTCCAGTTTGAAGTTTAAGGGACATTCGACCTCATGTTCAAAGTGATATTTTAACATGATTAGATCAACCAATCAGAATGGGCATACAACAGTGTAGTTTTAGTAGAGCTGGAAATTAAATAGAAAAGTTATAGAAGTAAGAACGAAGTTTAATTTTTTTCAATGATAGGGATATTAATTGCAACGGCATATGAAAATTAGTGCAGCAATGTTGTCACCACATCAGTAGTTCTTGTATTGGTTTTTACATAGAAAATTAGGTGAATTGAGGTTTGTTGTTGTTTTTGTTTTTTACTATTTTTTTTTTTTTTTTTGGGGGGGGGGAGGGGTGGGGTTTTCAATATACCAACTACAATACTCTACACCATTAGATTCCCAATAAATTCTATGTAACTACATCCATGTCACCATTCCACACAGTCAAGAGCTATTTGTGACAGTGGCACATTTCCATTTTCACCTTAATCATTCTTTTTTTCTTTTCATTCCAAAAGATTGAATAAATCACTGGAAGTACAAATTACTCAAGATTCTATGAAACAGGTGTGAAATGTGGGTTCATTTAATGCTTGCCTCATACTTCTAATTGTCACTATGCCGATGTAAACCTTTAAAGGCCATTCTTTTTGTCATCATATCTTTGGGACAGAAATACAGGAACACAGTTCTAGTCAAAGTGATGTCAAATGCTAATAAGGAGAGAATCATGACATTTCACAGACAGTCTGGCATAAATGTGAGGAAATATCTTACAACCTGATAAAACTAAAATTACAATATACTATGGGCCACTCATCCCTCTTCTTTTTTTCTTCCAGCCAGTAGCCAATGTACAAACTTAGTAATGATCAACTATTTTAAGAAAAGTTGGTAGAAATTTGTTCAGAAATGGCAGGATGTGCAATTCCAATATGTTTCAACTGTGCAGACAAGGTAAACTAAAAAAAAAAATACAAATTTACCCTGTATGTTTCAAAGCTTGAACAAATATAGGGATGGGCCAGACATCTTTGACAAGAAGTAAAAACAAAATTATGTTACTGTATCTTTCTGTACAACATATGGCTTTTAAAGGGAATGCACATCCATAGAGCAATGTGGATTGAGTGAAAGCAGCAACATTAGTAGAATACATCAGTGAAAGTTTGAGGAAAATTGGACAATTGATGCAAAAAGTTATGAATTTTTGAAGTTTTGGTGTTGGAACTGCTGTATGAGGAGACTACTAGAGGTTATGACATATGAGTGGACAACAACATAAAGAAAATATAAAGGGATTTCCACAAAAAAAAAAAAATCATTTTTCATGAAAATTACACATTCCATCAACTTGATACTGACATTTAAGGGTAGCAATTACTTCCCCTGCTTTCTGAAAGCAGTTCATCAAGTGCTCTTTCATTATGCTAGAAAAGTGATTTTTTTTTGTTCTGCTAATGTTGCTGCCTTCACTCAATCTACATTGCTTTTTGGGTTTGGGTTTCCTTTAAGAAGTGCACTCGTTTCCTTTCCGTCCATGCTGTGACATGGATGTCTCCTAATGTCTTCTTCCTTTTACAGTCTAAGTTCATGTCTGAAATTTGTCTATTTTCCAGTAGCTTCTCACACCAATAGTTGACTTTTAACGAAGACAGAGAGCTCTTTCACCAATGGATGGTGAATTCGATAAATTCAAATTGTAGACTTGCAAGGAGACTAACTGTGTACACTAGAGAGGGTGGCCTGATGGAATGCTTCCTAATGATAAAAATAGGAAGACAAAGAAGAAGAAGAAGGCTTTTCAAACACGCTGCATTAAGATGGGGGATTTGGGGAGGGTGGGGGAAGGAAGGGGGAAGGAGCTGCGACCGGCGGGGACAATTTTTAATTGAAGTCGACATCCTTACGCTTGCTCCAACAAGCCTAAGTGACAGGCGAGGGATGATGGCTTTCCCACTTCTTATGGCGCCGACCGTACGCTTGTGGATAGGGGCACCACTTAAAGGGAGAGGCCAGTATTTGTTTGGAAAAGAAAAGAAAAACAATGATTCACGACTGTTTCTATATTTGGATATAGATCAGGAATAATTTGTATGGATCCTCATATTCTTCCTATCACAAAAATATCAGGAAGTTTTTATTGAATCTGCATGCGTTTCGTTGTGAAGCATACCTCCATTTAGTCATAGCTGTAAAGTGAAACGATAAAACCTCATTTGAATGGCACTGGAGTGGATAAATTCAAAGTCAACTCACTGTTTTAACTAAGTGCATGAGTCATCAATGGAAGAGGCACCATTCCATTTCATCACTGGGGTGACAAGACCATGTGTATCAAATTTGGGTGAAAATCACTTTTTTCATTAATTGTCACATAATCAGTTAAGTCAGCTGTCCCAATCCTAGCTGTCTTCATAGCCACAAAAAAAAAAAAAGAAGCCACCACAGCATGTCAAAGGAAAGGCAATCCCATTTGTTGTAGTGTTATGGTTGGCATGTTTTTTGTTTTTGTTTTTGTTTTGTTTTTTGCTCTCTTGAACATTTGACATTTTTGAGATATGAGGTTTTGTCGCCCCAACAGCAAATTGTAGCTTGATGGTCACATGTTGTGAAGAAAGAATTGGAGTCATGAGCAAACCTGAAAGCTGCCTCATTAAAATCTACTCAAAGAAAATGCCAAGAAATTCTAGAAATGTGGGTGTTTTTGTTTTAAAAAAAAAATCAACAAGCTAGGAGGAGGAAATTACCAGAGTATACTACCTCCTGTAGCTGTCTCAGTTGATTTAAGGCTTGGGGATCAATAGGAAATGGGACATTTCAGGCGATTAGAGTCGTATTTCCACAGCATGCTAACCTGATTACTCCAGTTTATGCCTCATTACATGGACACCTTTATCCGAATGACACTTCCTGAGTCGCCATTTGTCGCTGCATCGCTGTTATAGGCACCCAGATTCGATTGCTACGGCAATTTACTCCCCAATTAGGGTAAACCGATTCTTGAATCCAACCCCTGACAGGTGTCTTTCCAGGGGGCTCTGCTTAAAATTGCATTTCGAAGTGACGTCCCAATTTGGTCGTCAAGATAGACACATCAACCAAGCTGTTTATAGGGTCTTTAGAGTCAGATATTAACTCGTACGCACCCTAGATAACTAATCAGCAATGACAATATTATATACCATATGAATCTAACATCTGGCAATGTGTCTAATTACAGATGCAGAATATGCTGTTATTGTTGTTGTTTTTTCTGTCATTAGTCTGTTTGTCTTTGTAACTTCATTTCACTATTAAGGGACTGTCAATGACCTGAAAAACATACGTTCTCAGAGGAGAGAGCTATAATATTCTTGAATTATGGTGACAAATTTGTTTCTACAGATGGCAATTACTGCACTAATGCCATGAAATGTGTCACATGACAAAGGACATTTCTTCCAATTTCACTGATGTACGGTGATAACATTAAACTCAATTCCTCTGATATTCCATTAGTTAATCGCAATTGCAGCTTCTACAATTATAAACAAATCTAAGAAGTTGTTAAAGCGGCATATCTGCATCTCACACACAGTCAGGTAAAATACTGGACAAAAGAAAAAGATAAAGAGACAAATGATGGTTGCTGTCTGCAAATAAACAAACAACAGAAGCAGAAACAAAAGACAAAAGAAAAAACAAAACAAAACAAAACCAGACATTAATGGGGGAAACCAAAGAGTGAAACAGAATAAGAAAATCTATGATCATCATGTGGCTCACATGTTGCAATAGGAAACTACCCTCCTGAAGAAATAATTCAACATAAAACACTAAACATGTCTTGTCTAACAAAAAAGAAAAAAAAAAGAATGAAATAGATGAACAAATAAATGAATAGGACATGAAATAAAGCACCTCTCTGTCACATGATCGGAGAATATCAAGCATTTTATGGTGATACGACTGGGAGCTATCAATGTTTCGCAGACAGCATGACGCCTGGTGAGCATGAACGCAATGTCATTAAAACAATATCAGGCATCCTCAATATGGACAGTAATTACAGGTTGTCATGACAACAATCCACTGAGCCATACACACGTCTGAATCGGGGGCAACTCCTGGCATACAGAATGTGCAGTGTGCCATTACAGTTGTCATGACAACATGTACAGCACCATGTCCATGTTTTAATACATTTATGATATTTTTTTTTCTCACATCAGTGTGATAATGGTTTAACTGCTCAAAGTTTGGCATGAAGGGAAAGTAAAAGTTGTGTTTGTGTAAACGTTGAATCGGAATGTGGGGCAAAGTATGTTTCTGTCATCCCTTGTCTGGGAATTCTCCGCATCATGTAATCAGGTATCAGCATAATGAGTAGTAATAATCTCAACTCCAACATCTACACTGTAAAAACATCGGTGTTAGATTTAACACCATGGGTGTTAAATCAAACACCGATCAAACTTCAATAGAGGACCACACCCACAGGTGTAGAAAATGTATTGTGACGGTGTTAAAAAGTGTTCGCCTGGCACTTCGTGGTGTTAATTTGACACTGTGGCTGGTGATATTTTTGACACTGCGCAAGAGTTAATTCAATAATGACACTGCATGGTGTTGATTTGATATTGGTGGTGTTAATTTCAATGGTATAACACCCATCCAGCTTCAATAGGGGACCACACCAACTGGTGTTACTGTGGTGTAAATGTATTTACAGATTTTTTCAAAAATCAAGTACTTTAGCGGAAAATTCTTTATCGTCTTGTTGAAGTTCAAAATAAACAAGAAGTGCAGTAACTAAGAAACTATTCAAAAAACAATTTGAAATTTTGAAATGGCACCGGGAGGTGTTAATCTAACACCATGAATGAGCACGGGAAATTTAACACCAGCTTGGTGTTTCATATTTAACACCGGACTTTTTGAAGTGTATCAAGTTGGCCAGAGATGAAGAGAGAGATAAGAGGGGGATGGAGAGAAAGTGGTTCCTGTTGTTTGTCCCATTGTTTTCAGTAGCTAAGATGCCTTTACCCTGCCTGGAAAGAAGATGAAGGGTTTGTTTGCAAAAACCGATAAGTCCATTTTTGAAGATTTTGAAGTACGATCTCTGTCATAAAGTACAAAATAACGCCTTTTACATGATATATTGGTCACTACATGAAAAGGTATATTTTTGAAGTAATGGTCAAAAGAAGCAAAATTTTTCTTATTATTCTCTTTATTTTTCTTGACCTTTAATCGCAAAAATCTTCATTTGGAAAATATGGACTTATCAGTTTTTGCAAACAAACTCTTCAAATATAAAACAAACTTAATGATCTTTGGAAAAGATATATAAACACAGTAATTGATTATTACCCTTAATGCATTTTATTGATAAGTTTAACATCTTTACCATCACTTCAGTTTTAAATATGCTTATTATTTTCATTTGTTTGTTTCTTTGAAAAGAAAAGAAAGATTGCCCTCTGCTCCCTACAGAACTGTCCTGTAAAACATACAGACATTCTGAACATAGTTCTTGGAAGGTACAAGAATAGATTGTTTGGTGCACCTTATGATATATAAATACATTAATTGCCACATTTCCTGCCATAATCACTAAAATTTGATAGGGCTGTTTATAGAACACAATGGCTCTAATTACACAGCATGATGAGAGAAAAATTACTCAATTAGCCTGACTCAATTTCTCAACAAATTGCAAATTGCAAAAAAAAAAAAAAAAAAAAAAAAATTGTCTGAAGAAGATCCCCCTTCTTGTTCTTTTCTGTGTAACATCCTTGCACAAGTTATTTTCTTTCCCTCTTTGAGATAAAATCTTTGAAAATGTTATTGAAGTTCTCCATGTCATGGGGGGGGGGGGGGAGTTGCTTATGACATCATATGCATACATGAGAGCATAAATGGCAATAAAAATTTAACTAACTACTTTGCATCTGGGTAGTTACCTCCGCCAAGGAAGGAGGTTATGTTTTCATTACCGTTGGTTTGTTTGTCTCTGTGCAAAATAACTCAAAGAGGTGTGAACTGATTTGGATGAAACTTACAGGAAAGGCTGAAAATGACACAGGGAATAGATGATTAAATTTTGGTAGTGATCACTGTTCTCTACGGAAGATTTGAACAAGATCAGTGGTGGAAATGAGCTGCTTGGCGGAGGTCTGCACTCTCAGAGTGCTTCTCTAGTTCAATATACAATTTCTTCTATAATTTTATGTATACTTGATGAAACCACATTCAAAGGTAGATACATCGGACAAACTACCCAAAGTATCCCTTTGTGAAAGCCACCTGAACACGATGTAATTCACTCGAAATGTGTTACTTTCGAGGGAGAGGGGGCTTTTTGGGGTACCTTTAAGAGCATGCAGGCGCTTGATAAATTTTGCAGCTGCTATGGCTGGCAGCATAGGAAAACAGCAGCGGGGCTAGGCCAACATGACGGATGGATCCAGAGAGGATTCACCAAACATTCCAGAGGGAAATGAACTCTTCATGATTCTAGTCATGGATGTAGTAGTGTATCATTGCTGATACAGTAGTCTCCACTTAATCGGGTTTAGTGTCTGGCAAAGCATTTCTTACCCGATTAAAGCGGTACCTGATTAAATGGAGAGTACTGTATCTCCTTCAGGTTTTTTTTTCTTCTCTCCACATGTATGATGTCATCATTGCTGCATGTCTCCCTCAACTCATCCATGCATGAGATGGTAATGTGTGAATGACAAGCTTGGTACAGATGAACGAACATATACACACATCCACAGACATAATAAATATATGGATTGATAAATTGTATGCGCAGAAAGGGATAACGAGGTATACACTCAAGAAACTACAGAAATATAATGAGTCATGTGATTTCAAGGACAAAATCACCCAAATATGTGTTGGGATTTAGTGAATGCAGCAATATTAATTGAATACATCAGTGACAGTTTGAGAAAATTGGACAATCAACTCAAAAGTTATGAATTTTTGAAGTTTCTGCACAGTCACTGCTGCATGAGAAGACTACTACAGTTTTTGATGTCACCTACAATGTATGGACAACAATATAAAGAAAATATAAAGAGTCAGTATTCCACAAAACTTCATATTTCATAAAAGGTACACATTCCCTCAACTTGTTACTGGCACACATTAAAGATAACATTGTTCCCCCGCTCTCTGAAAAATGTAAGTCAGTCACTCTTTCACTTTGCTAGAAATATGAAAACATGTTAAATTCTGTTTGTATTTTCTTCATATTGTTGTACATGACATCACAGATTGTAGAAGTCCTCTCATCCAGTCACGGCTGCATACAAATTTCAAAAACTCATAACCTTTGAACCAAATGTCCAATTTTCCTCAAACTTTCACTGATCAATGTATTCTACTTAAATTGCTGGATTCACTCAATCCACAATTGATTATATGGATTAATTTGTCTTTTCTACCTCTATTAGACAGTGGCAATGAATTGTTATAAGATTTGATGGACATTCTTCAGATTCACTCACATACAGGGTGTGGAACTGGAATACACTTTCAGTCACAAACTGTGAGTGTGACTGTACTAGAATGCTCTTTCCTCTAACACAAATGATGCGTGACTGGAATCCATTAATCACTCACACATTGTGTGTTTGATTATGACTGTGTTTATCATCTTTCCCATGTTTGAAACATGTTTCAAAGCCCACTATCAAAATGCGTTTGCACAGGTCTTTCGGATCGTGTTTCTCAAGTTGTTGCATTCATCATCTCTATCGTAAGTCATGAGGGAGGCCTTGTCACTGCACAGCTCCATCGCGCAGTTTGGCCCGAGGAGCGGAGATGTGTAGTTGGCAGTAGTTGGTGTGGGTAGGTCCCAGCTATAAGCGCGTTCCAAAACGACTTCATGCTTATCAACTCTGCAAAAATGCATTTCTGGCTCAAATGCCTTTGCAATCACACTTTTGTTTTGGTCATATCAAAAAGGCGTTCTTTAGCATATAATCAAAAGAGCTTTGCATTTATCAACTGCCCAAAACTCCCAGAAAGTTGTTTGGAAACTTTCATTCTGCACCAGAGGCGAGTTGATAAATACACCTTATGACACACTTTCAATGACACTCTGACTGTGACATTGAAACACATTTTCACCAACACACTGGGTGTGTAACTGGAACACACTTTCTCTGACACACTGGATGTGTGATTGGAACACACTTAAAGGGAAAATGCAGTCCACATATAAGTTAATCTGATAAAATAGAGTATAATCTTACAAGTTCAACAGTAAAAATTTGACTGAAATTGGATGAAAAATAAGGAAGTTATGACATTTTGAAATTTTGCTAATTTCTGCAAAACAGTTCTTGTACAGTTTATATGAATATGCAAATGAGTGAGCTAACAATGTCATAATCTCACAATTTTCAACTGATCCTGTACACACACACAAGAAAAAATGAGGAAAATTCAATGTTTCTGTCATTGAAGTCAAAACATGATGTATTCCTGATTCAATATCTTCAGAATAGTAATCAGCCAGATATACAGGGATTTGAGCCTCAGGCATAATTGCGTTTGAATGAAAAACTGGAAATTTCAAAATTGTATGTATAAACTATAATATTATGGAAAGTTGTGAGGGTATGACATGCTCACTTTGAAATTTGCATAAATCATATTGACCGTTTAAGAACTATTTCCTGAAAAATTAGCGAAACTTCAAAATGTCATAACTTCCTCATTTTTCAACCGATCTTGATAAAAATTTGGCCATTGAACTCGTAATATTTCATTCTTTTTATCAGTCTAACTTATATTTGGGCTGAATTTCCCCTTTAATGACACACTGGCTATGAGATCGTTTACCAGCACACTGGATGTGCGACTATAGAACACACTTTCAATCACTAACTCTGCATGAATGATGGAATGATCCTCTCACATCCATATATACTGGAGCATCGGATCTGCCAAAAGATCAACTTATTCTTTTCACACACATTATACAATATCTCTAGAGCACAATGCGGTGACACTTCACATTCAGATCTCCATGGACTGTCAACGATAAAGATCTTCTCAGACAGGACGAATGGGGGAAGTTGTTGAGACAGACCACAAATCAAAACCTTAACCCAACATTCTTTGCTTTCTCGGAAAGAGCTGTACGCCACATGTGGGGAAAAACGTGAAAGAATGTAGACCATGCTAGTCAAAATTAAAGGCAGGGCATTTGCCTGCATACCTGATTTTTATCCCCCCCCCCCAAAAAAAAAAAAAAAAGATCTCATCACATTCTCCTCTTCACATTTACCCTAAATGAAATTATGTATATTGTATCACCACAATTACCTCCTCCCCCTCCCCCCCCCCCTTTTCCTGGCTAACTACTGGTTAGTAATAAGGTTAGAGTGAAGATTGCGGTTAGGGTTAGGTTTAGGGTTAGAGTTTGGGTTAGAGTTAGATTTTGGGTTAGGGTTAGGGTCAGGGGAAGGGTCTGGGGTAACTGTCCAGGGAGGTAATTGCCCTAGATCCCATGTATCTATCACTTAATCTCTTCACATTCCTTCTGTATCAAATTTCCTCACATCTATTTTTTTTTTCAGCTAAACTCCACTCTGTACTTGGCCTTTAATTCTACTCTTGGTGATCAAACTGGCTTCCAAAGAACTGTAACATGCATCTACAATGTGCTCTTCGTAAAACCAAAAATGAACCCATGTTTTCTCCTTTACGATGCAGAGGCAGCGGCGTAAATGAGCAACGCGATACCGCAACGAAACATGAAGCCCGTAAAGCATGCTCACTTTCCATACCAGCTTTCGTGTGCATGCATCACCTTTCCAGCATTACTCATACACTACCAGCTCAAATTGCTCATCCAACCCCATCCCACTATGCTAACTGGAAGATCGGCAGCGACAGAATCCCCGGTGAGCGTGATGCGCTCCGATGGATTACTCTTTGTTTTTGTTTTCTACCTGGTCAGTCGCCACGACAACTGCTTTCAGTAAATTTCCCCCCTCCCCCATCAGACACATTATCATAGAGTACTTTGCATGCTATGTTTATACTTTCCTATTTGTGACCGTTCCATAGGCAGCAAGTGACGGAAAAAATAGATACAGGTATATACGCACATAACAAATGTTCACCTTCCATGATAGCTTTACGGCACAAGTAAAGTTACATTTCCCTGTCATCAACACTTCCCTGCATTCTCATCTCAATACTTTATTGTCGTCTTCAACTCACAGAGCAGATTCCATTGATGAAAGTGCCCTATATAATCATCTCCATGAGTTGCTATAGCAACCACTGTTTATACATTGATTCTACATCAAGTCAGCATGCATAAATATTGTTGCCAGATCGGAAACAAAAAAAAAAAATAAATAACCCTCAAACAAAACAATGGCATCAACAACCACTGCAGGAAGGATTTGCAAAACCATGGATGATTTGTTTTGATGCTCACATATGTACCGCGGTTGCCATGACTACCATGGACGTCCACCTTGTCTTCTGCAAGGCTTGTCCTTTGTACAAGAGGCCAAGCTATGTTCTGTCACACCTGAAATCACTTTAATCGTACATTCAAGATCACTCTGGTTGTTTTTGTTTTTGTTTGAAGCCTTAACGCATTCTGCTGGCTTCTTTATATTCTCATTACTGTCATATTATTTATTTATTATATGATGCAATATTTGGTACCCTGGGGTACCAAATGAAAATTTGCCATTTTGTTGAATTATTTTTTTTTTCAGCGCTGTACCCTGGCTTACCAAAAAATGTGTCAAAATATTTTTTAGTATTATTAAAAATTAGTATTATTATGCACAAAAATGTTTTCTTATTTGTGATTATGCAACAATTAATGTATGCAACTAATAATTATTTTCTGCTCTGAACCTTTTTCTTTCGCATTTCATCTCTTATTATCGACCATTCACGCACGCGTAGAAGATTATAAAGATGGCAGCCCACATGATCAAATTTTGAAGAAATACAGTTGATTTTGGGGTGAATTTTCTGGGCTTTCGGTGATTATCTTTTTTTTCTGAAAAATAAAAGTTACGGTAGATGATGTTTACAAAACGGTGTGGTGTTAGAAATTACTTCGAAAAACACCTATGGTGCTAGTTCATTGCGACGACTTTGCCGTATCCGAATTTGGAATCGGCGTATCTGAATTCGGATACGCATTATGAATAATGGGCATGAGATGGCGCTATACAACGCGGTACCCCGGGTTACAACGGTACCCCGGTGTACGGCGTGCCGAATCATATTCAATAAATGGAGGGAGGATTCTTACTCTGCGAGTGTGCATTTTCCATTGGTGAGCAGATGCAGCTAAATGTATTGTAAAGGCTTGATGCTCTTCCTTTCCCACCTGGATTCCCCCCTCTTCCCCCATCCCCACATCCATCTAGCAAATTTAGGGAGGAGGAGGAAATTGTAGACTGTGTAAATGTTAGGGACAGACAATGAAGCTTTTTCTATGCTCTTTCTCTCTCTTTTCTTTTTTCCTTCTCTTTCGCTCTTCTATCTCTTTCTAAATCTCTCTGCAAATATCCTCCCTCCCATCTTCTTGATTGTGATTGCTCAAGATGTAATGAAATCCACAGTCCTCGTCATAGTATAATTGGATGACCCGTGCAAGTTCCGGGTAGTGCAAACATTCATGAAAGACACCTTCTCACTCAATTTTTTTAAAATCTTTTATTTTTCACTGTTTCTCCTCTTATTCTACAGGTGATGTCCTATCCAAAAGAAATTGTTAATAAGACTCTACCCCGGTACTCTATTGTGCACGCCTTTTTCATGAAAAATGGATTCTTTACCCTAGCTTTATAATGGTCTCCTTCTCTTTTCTTTTGTGGGGTTTCTATCCTGATGATAATCTCTAAATGGCAGACATTCTTTGGATCCTTGCACTACAGGTCAGTGTCAATGTCAAATGTTTTCAATGCCACATCACCATCTCTCTTGAGAAGGTTCAAACATTTTATGAAGTTTCATTATGAATATCTAAGGATGTATTTGCTTCATTTGCTTGATCATTAGCTATCTGAGACTTGAAAGGGATCACATCCCGCTGGTGACATGGGTACATTGACAGCTATTGAGGGTGTGGCAAACCAACATTGAAAACAATATTAAACTCCTAGGTACAACAGAAAATATTTTGTAGAAAACATACACATGCATCACACCATAACCATCTTTTGTTCATTAAAAGCTTGGCCCACGGTAGGTAATCATTATCATTTGCGGGAAAAAAAAAGAATATTCACAATGTCGATGAGACTAACATCGTATCAATGCAGGGCACTAGTACCCCTATTTATATTGGGCATTCAGAGTACTCCATGAGCACTCCTGAACCCCTGTAAATTCTGTATGAACTGACAATCTGGCCCTGAATCTCTCTGAAGGTACACGTATGACTGTCTCGAGGAAAGGCTACACAGCTCTCCCCAAAGCTCTATAACTCTGTATAAATGGCCATCAATGTTTAAAGTGCTATGGAAGCTGTATACAGTGCACACTGATCAGACAGTTTATATGGTTGAATTAATCTGTGCTTATGACGGTTACTTATTACTATGACAACTACGCCTCTCTCATCGACTCTGTGTGTGATTTCAATGGGTGGTGACTCTCTGTATGAAGAAACTCACAAGGCATAAGTTGAAGTAATTCAGGAGCGCTCCCGGGCCCAACTTTGCATATACACTGTAAATGGGGTTTGAGAAACAAGGACAAAACTGGCCTTCATAATCTGAAAAGTATTTCTGATGTGAACGGGCCTAGTGGAAAAGTCGCCAAAAGTTAAACTTTGCAGTCATTGTCTACGAAAGAGTGAAAATTTCCAGGGATGCGACCAGGAACACGACACTGTCACCCAACTCCAATTATTCTTGATGAATCTATTAGCTTGTTTGCGTCTGTGACCCCCCCCCCCCCCCCCCCCCTCCATCTCCTAGCTGGGACCCCAAGGCCACTGTAATGTGACCATGTAAATATTCCCAGCTCATTACTCGAGATGGACGGTAGTGTCACCTTATACTCCAACCCTGTCACTAACGCACGCACCTCTCTCGGTTGCTCCTGCTGTGGTGATGGCGGTTTTTTATCTTTCAACCTTTCGCCCAAACCATCACCAAATGTCAAGAGGGAAGTCTGGCATAGGGGCTACCAATCACATCACAAGATGATTTTGAGAACTCAAAGGAAAATACATCAGTTTTGTTTAGAGACACAGCATTTCTCACAAAATGAACACATTCTCAGAGACAGGACAAATTCTAATCCAGATGGTTCATCAATCAATGGAGAAGCACATTTGCTTTTAGTGGTTATACCTCTCCTGTAAAACATGCAAACTTCAAACCAAGATCATGTTCACAATGACAGGATAAATATAATAATATAATAATTGCCCCTATATAGTGCTGTACCATTAAAGAAGAGTGGCATACCATTCCAAGTTTCTTAAATATATTTCAGCAAGAGATCAACAATAGACTTCCCTCAATATCCTTCCTTTTTGACACTAGGCTTAATTTTACTACAATATTCCGAGAATAACGTCTTACATACTTGTAAACTGTTTTTCATTCCTCACATCATACTGGTACACAACCACACATGTGAGTGAATGGTATATGGCAAATACTGTAAAACATGATATATTCCCGGTGCGAAATTTTCATGAGTTGAAGCCGATAACCTTTTCCGCAGCATGAAATTTTCGCCAATTGCCACTGGCATTCAATGCATATAGTGCAGGCAAGAACTTTCACATGCATTTTTATTTCGCAATCTTGGATCTCACAAAATTCAAGAAATTAAAATGCCCGCGAACATTCCTCGTTCTACAGTATGAAGTTCATGTGTGCTTTATTCGTTTTTTAGTTTGGTTTCCATTTTTTGTTTTTATTTCTAAAAAAGTTGTCTGGATGCAATTTGATTATGGTAATTCATGAGGCAAATTCCGACATCTGTCGAATTTTGCAGATCAGCACACCACTGATAAAATAACATAACTCGACTCTGGGCTGTATCGATGTCAAATACTTCTACCTATAAATGCATAGAAGTAAAAAAGGATCGATAAAAAGTGACAGACACAAAACATTCTCTTTTTTTTTGGGGGGGGGGGGGGAGAAAGGAGGGAAGGGGAGTCATTTTCCATGAAGAGATTGGCCATTTGCTAATTTGTTCCACATCCCAAGTCCTCAGCATCGAGAGGTGTACGCCAGTAATTTCTGGAGCAACTGAAATTCAGAAATTACCTGCGGCAGCCACTTACAAATTTGGCTTCCAGCTGTGGGCTGATATGTGACCTTACATGTCGGCAAATATGAAGAGAGTGCGCGGAAACGGAGAGGATTGTTTTGCGGCCTCCTCCAGGGGGTGCACATCCTAAAAATGGCCACAGCATCCTGTTGCTAACGGAGACGCACATGCCCAAAGCATCCTCACAGCAACCAACAACCATTGCACACCCTAGTGGAGCAAAATGCATGGCCAAAGTGTGGCAAAAATACTCTGCACTTGGGATTTAAGTGCTGGCCAAGGTTTCTCTTACCCCCCAAAAGAAACTGTCTAAAATCTATTCCTTTTAGGGGTAAGGGGGGGGGGGAGGGTGTAGGGCTCATGGTTGGTTCAAGGAGCAATGCTCTCTTCCTCGACCTCACTCTCCCCCATCCCCCCCCCCCCATCCCCAGATATGAAGGATCTTGCATAGTATATGTACCTTAACCCATTGACGACGGGCTGATTTTGCTTTAACATGCATTTACCATAAACGCCTGCTCTGGACTCGTCTTCAACAGCTAAAAGTATTTCTTATCAGTTTTAGCACTTGCCAAGTTGTCCATTTTTTCCCTTCTTGCTCAGGAAATATATAATCTTTGCATTCATATCTATGTTCCATCACTTGTTGTTATTAAACAAAGTCCCACGCACCAACATCCACGTATTGTTGGTGGCTTCCAGACAAAAGCTCACTGACAAAAGAACATTCCAGTTCATAGTCATAGTGGGTTTCTGTAACTTCATTCCGATTCAGTTCATCTGCATGATCACGGGAGCACGGAAACCATTTAGGTCTGAATTCAGGCAGCTACTCCTGAAATGCACAAATTTGAAGGAGTTCCCCGACAGCCGCCATTACATTTCATGTAAACATATTCAAATTAATGCACGGCTTCTGGCTCTGAAATTTTCCAAAGTGGTGAGTCATTCTAGTTCCCATCCGAAGTCGCTTCGCTTCTGGATGTACAGTACATGTATGTGGACTATTCAACTTAAACATGGAAGCTTTTTCTATATACCATCCAACCCTAGATCTCTACCAACTTGTGTGAGATGATGGAGTTAGGTAGAAAAGTACCCTGTATATAATATCAGTGGAAGATAAACTGACTTCAAGCAAAGAGAAAAATATCCTTCTTTTTCACTTTACATTTTCCTTTTATTTCATTTAAAGGTTTTAGATTTTTTTTTTATAAGGTACCCATTAAATGTTAACAAACTATTCTTTCTTATCTTATTATATTGTAAATGGTTTTTTTTTTGTATGTTGAAATGCCAAATAAATAAATAATAATGATAATAATAACGATGATAATCTGAAATGGTATGATTAGATAGGAAAACTATGGGAGATATTGCAAAAACTTCTAAAAAAGAAAATATCTTATTCAAATGATTGATTTTTGTAAACAACAATCACACAGAATTTCATCACACATACTGTAAAAGTGGATATTTTCGCACGAGTAATTTTTCGAACTTGGCTGGCCAAGATGGATTTCATGTGTTTTTAATACCGCAGAATCAGGACATTAACTACTGGAACATCTGGCATGCAAAAATATTCGCGTGCTTTTATTTTCGCACTATCGTCTGGCTGCACGAAATGCACGAAACTTTCCACACCACAAACATTTCCACTTATACAGTACACACACATACACACACGCACACACACATCATATTGCAGCCAGTCACATAGGACGTTTTGAATTTGGAGATTTGAATTCAAGTATTTATGCCATGGAAACTGCACATAGCAATATGACTGTAAATCATACGGGTCCATAAGACTGGAAAAGAATAATGATCGAGACATATGAAAGATGGCATTTGTGTGCATTGAGTTAAAGGAATGCCAGGTAAGGAAGACGAAGTAGAAGAAAGATGAAAATTCTGGTCACCAATCCATGCTTAGGTATGGGTGAAAACATGCTTGAAGTACTGACCCTGTAAATGTAAAGTAAGCAAAACAAGCAGCTGAAGAAGAAGAAGAACAGCAACAACAACAAGAACAACAACAACAAAAATCAGTCCTTTCTTCAAACAGTCAGGGAGGTGCACAACAGATAAAATATGTATCTAACACTGTGTTCCTCCACTATACTCTCTGGAACAATTCAGTCTATTTTCAGAACATTTCGCAGAACCACAATTCTACAAGCATCCTAAAATATTGATAGTGAAAGGAGAAAGGATGAAACAAAACGAAGATCTTTAAGAGCCTTTTCTTGTTACTCCGAAAGAGCAGCTGCTTTCGGCTTTCACGGGTGACAAACCGAGGCGTAAATCTCGACTGATTTCAGCAAAATGCGACATCTGCGCACAGGTGTAGAGGCACAAGATTTATCTCATGTCTTCATACTTGTTCACCCTCAACCTTTCTTTTCTTCTTCTTTTTCTTCTTACCCTTGTTTCACACAAAATCAAATGGATTAGATTTGAAAGGGGAACTGTATGTTCACGCTCCAAAAGACTTCACAAAGTACACTGGTGATAAGTTGTCTTCCATTTTCATGCATCATGGCATATTTTACTCAATGTTAAAAGCCAAATAGTAGTCTTGTAAGATTATTCCGCAAAGATAGTACAACTTTTTTTTTTCTTCAGATAATATAGATATATTAAATTACATGGAAAAAAGAATCATAGAACAAGCATGCAAGTGGGTTCTAGACAAGAATTTATTATGTCAAATTATGTTCAAAGCAATAATCTTACCCACCTGGATACTGGTATATAACTATGTACATACTCATCATATATCCAGTTTTAAAGCAAAATCCCTATATCATGCGTTAATTTGCTAGTCTCCTTAATGAAGTATACACTGGAATTTATAAGATGGGATATTAGCATTAAGGTACGAGTATTGCCTCTCAACTCAGGGTATTGACTCATTAAGTTACAAATTGTACATCTCATTTTGCTGGAGTTGATTCATAGGCCTGTGTTAAACTGTGCTGAAACAACTCAGTAACTACATGATTCAACTTTTCAAGTAAATGAATGTCTTTCTGGTACATGAAACTTCAACCTCCAATGCAATCTTTGTCTTTTCACACCAAAGGTAGGCAAGTGATGCTATCAGTCTGAAACACCTCTGAAAGATGTCACAGACATAAGTTACTCAGAATTCATGCTACACATGCAAAACATATTCTGTCTTTTAACATTCTGGTCACAAGAGAGCACAACATCTGAGAGCAATTCATAATTCACTTTATATGCCCGCTATGAAATGGCTGTAAAAGAAATGTGATTTCTTCTTTAATATATCTACAAAAGTGTCTGCTTCCATAGACTATTCATAAAAGATGAGGTCAATATTGACTGGGTGGCCACCAAACGCCCCCCAGGAGTGCCATATACCTTCCTGTCTGAAGGGCCGAATATCGAACACGCCTTCGGAGACAACTCAAGTGCGGAAAACGAGCGTGGGCTACCCTCAACCAATCTGCATACATCAAGGTCTAAGCTGTTTTTAGTTTTCCTTGAATAAAAGAAGAAGAAAAAATAACAGAGCTTCGATGTTTATTCTTTCTTCTTGGGCACTTCAGAGTTTTGTTATTGTTGTTTTTATTTCAACATTGCAGCAGCTTTAATATTGCTTGTTGTGCAAAAGCAAGTGCATTTAGAGTCTCCCTTTTTATGTCAAAACACTGTACAGTGTTCAGCAACTACAAACAAATAACTGTTTCCATCTGTGTCTTTGAAAAAAAGCAAGTAATTATTTAATATGTCTCTCCCTCTCCCCCCCCCCCAAAAAAAAAAATAATAATTTTCCAGCAACTTTAACAAACAAATGACTGTTTCCATTTATACTTAGAGCAAAAAAAGAAAGAAAAGGAAGTAATTACTCAAACTGCCCCCCCCCCCTGAAAAAAGCACAAATATTATTTTCTAGCACTTCGCACTTTGAAGCGGAAAAAAAAAAAAAAAAAAGAAGTCGGTAACAATCTAGAAAAGCATGTTCCCATTTTGGCCCCATGACACACTTATTCCACGCCATCGTATGGAGCATTACTGGCTGCAGACAGGAGATCAAGGAAATTGTGATGAAGCGGGGATGGAGACGATCCTCCCCAAAGCCGGGATGTCTCCTTTCCCTGCCCTACTTTCGAGATTCTCCTCTGTTTGCAATTATTATGATGCTACCAAAAGGGGGGAAAAAACATGATGGGACTCAGGGAAAATCAGGGAAAACGAGGAGCACTTTTTAAAATTATACTTCACTTTTCATTCCATTTGCATTTTTGTTCTTGATGTTGCCATTGTTGTGCTTGTAGTTTTTGTAGTTGTTAGATATATATAAAACGTAATAAGGGACATCATAAATCATATCTTATCACAAAATCATACTTCACTTTTCATTCCATTTTCATTTTTGTTCTTGATGTTGTCATTGCTGTATTTGTTGTTTTTGTAGCTGTTAGATATATAATAGAACCTTATTAGGGACATCTCCAGAAGCAGAGTTCATCTTCTCCTCTTCATGTCCATCAATGTGAGATACTGGAGAAGAATGGTCAGCAAATTGTATTTGCACATAAAATATCTCCCCTTTTATACCCACCCCCTTTCTCACACATACTCCCCCCCCCCCCCCCATCTCTTTCTCTCTACATACAAGGATCTGAAGCTGCTATTCGAGGTCAGCATGAAATCATTAAGTCAATGAAAATAATCAAGAAAGAAAAATGCTTAAAATCAATGTACCTAAACACATATAGTATATATTGTCGGCTGAGAATCAGAAGGCCGTTACCGCAGTTTTGAGGGGTACTGTTTATTGCTATCACATTGTAGAGCTACATCTCCTCAACATTATAATTTTAGAAAGGCTAATAGCGTCACCAGAAAGTTGGTATCTATCTGGTCGGTAAGAAAATCATTCCGAAACATATTGGTATCTTTTATAGTCAGAAATGTGTAAAATGTAGTGGTCTGAAATAATTCTTTCAAATGACCATGCTTTCATTATAATACATGCTGACACAGATTGATGGCAAAAAATAAAAAATAAAATAAAAAATGGAGAGCACTCAAATGTAGTAAATCTGAATAAGATACGTCATTGTTTTCAGAAATGAAAAAACAAAAGTGCATTTTGAGGTTCCTCTGTCTTTAAGAGTGTCTATTTCTCAAGTATATCTGCTAAAAGTATATGGAAATATGATAAAAGCCAACAGCAACTGTGCATTTTGACTATTGTATTTTATGGAAACCTTAAGGAACTACTGTAAAAAAATAAGAAACTTGCATACGATACATTTAAAGGAATATACGTATACAACACTGTACCATTCATCTTCCATAAATATATATATATATTTTTCTGGAGCTCTTTATAAAATGACATAGGATCTTAATTCCAGATTGACTGAAATATCGTGTAGAAGGATTCTGCAATTTTTAGGAGGATTTTGCTGGGTGGAATAGAAAAGAGAAAACAAGAAAAGATGAGAAATTTCATGCAATATTCCTACCCATCAATATGCAAGCAGCTCAGGGCTGAGTTCGCAACTTCAGCATATGTTTTTCTGTCATCGGGAGAAAGATAAAAAAGAGAGATGGGGAGGGGGGGACCTTCTGCCGATCGGCATCTTCAAAAAGAACATCTCTGGAATGAGCTGGAGTCACCCGTTGAACACATCTGGAGGATTAGAGGCACCCTGCCCACGTGTGCATAAAACTTTCTGATCATCTCGGAATTGGAATTTTTTCCTTATCATGACGGGAGATGTCACAGCTTTAAAAGTGTTTGCTGTCTGTCATATGATAATTAATTCTATTCTTGTGTCAAAAAAAAATAAAAATTTCATTCATATTCAAAAGCTCATATCCTAGTATGACACCAACTTGATATTCATTAACATTTATTGCACTTGATACGATAAAAACACAGATGTTAGTATGGCATACTATCAACCTCAGATAATTCTTTCTTTCTTTCTTTATCTATCTATTTATTTATTTATTTGAGTGACATATAATTGTCAGAAAGTGCACACTAAAAACATTTATTATAATCATTATCATTATTATTATTAATGTTATTATTACTACTATTATTATCATCATCATCACCATTATTATTGTTTACTAACTGATTTATTTATCTATTTATTTCGATATTTCGTTTTAACAAACACACAAAACTGGGGCTATTATAACCGTTTATACCAAGAATTAATGTAAAACATGGTACATCCACGGCATGAAATTTTTGCAAATTGGAGCCGATGGCCTTTTTCTTGGCATGAAATGTTTGCGAATTGCCATCGGCCTTCAGTGCATTTATAGAATGTAGAGAAGAACTTATCCGTGCATTTTGATTTTGCGAAACTTGGCCATCGCGAAATTCGTGAAATGAAATTGCACACAAACATTTCTGGTTTTACAGTCTGACAGACCGACAACAGGAGTAGACTGTCCCACATATTTCTATCATATCTTCTCCTGTTCACCATCTTATTTCTCGTGCTTGTTCTCCTTTTTTTTTTCTTCTTCTTCTTCTTCTTCTTCTTCTTCTTCTTCTTTCATGTTACAGAGTGACTAGGTTCAGTAGAATCCTCCTGAGTCTGAGCTTTGCAGATTAATCTGGCCGCGGTTGACATTTCCACTGCGGAGATTTCGTTTACTTTTCTCCCAGTTATCTCATCAACCTAAATCTGCTCAGGGAGCGCTGGCAGAGAGCAAGATCTTGGCCAGGGAAGCTGTAGTCAGAGAGAGCACCGAGTGCTGGATTAAAGCGATTATCTGGGTTTTTTAGTCGGCTGTGGCATCGAAATTAGTTTCATCATACAGGATCATTCTACCTAGTTGTATATCTCCTTCTATGTATCTCTTCACATAATGTCTCTCGGTATTCATCACTCTCTATATCACTTTTCTCTTTCTCTCTCTCTCTCCCTGTATATTATATTGTTTTAAATATATATATATACATATATAGCAGTAGTGACTTTCATTATATTATATCATATCACATCACATCACATCACATCACATCACATCACATCACATCACATCACATCACATCACATCACATCACATCACATCACATCACATGACATCACATCACATCACATCACATCACATCACATCACATCACATCACATCACATCACATCATATTATATTATATTATATATAACATTTATCATATTACATTACATCATATTGTATTATATCATATTATATTACATCATATCTTCATACCTTGCTCTGAGATTCTATCTAATTCTTTGGAGTTGTTTTGTTCTTTTCTGCCTCAGAATTGATATCATATTTTTGGATGGGCACTCAACATTTCAGCACATAACCCCCTTCCCCCCCCCCCCAAAAAAAAAAAAAAATCTATCAATAACTATCATTAACAAAGCAAGTTACTACTTTGTGTCTCAACGACAATATAAATTTGCAGAGGCAAATGAGCAAAGAGAGACTAATGAACACGTGCAATCTACACTATGTACTTTAGGCAATCCAGTAGTCATTAGGATAATGGCTACTTAGTGTAATCACGCGATTGTATTAGACAATCTCTAGCTCGGTTCCCACATTAGTTGTGACAACAGATTTTCAGAAGCTGACTAGCAGATGAAAAGCCGCAGTATGGGGTATGCTTCTTTAAATAGTAACTCACTTCATTTACAGACCAGCCATTGAGCACTTATAATTAATGATACATGTTCACAGGCAATAGGTGGATTACAGATACGTAGAGGTACGTCTTTGCTGCTATTTTTTTTTTTCTTATTTCTAATTTCGATCTAACTGCTGCCACTTTTGTTCATCTGGTCGTACCTTCTTCATTAGCAAATGTAGTTGACTCAATCATTTCTTGGAATTGCTCTTTTAACATCAGGAAGCTGTTATGTTGGTTTTGGATCATGATTGTAATGACCTTTTGATTGATCGCCTAATGTTTATATGTATGAAAGCAGGCCCCTCAGGGGAAAATTGGTACTTTGACCATTGAGAGGCCACCCTGAAGGAAACTGAATAAATACATAAATGTTGGAATAACTCAACACCTCATCTAGTACTCCACCAGGAATAAAAGGGCACATGCACTAAATGTTTTATGACATACACTGTATGCTCAATTTATCATCGTGTCATTTTTTTTGACAGGTTGGATTTATTATAGTATTGCCGTTCTCGGTGCAAAAATTTTGAAAAATCTGGGCTATGATTAGGGTCACATCTTTGTGATTTAAAAGCATTCTCACTGTAAAAAAAATCAAAACTCTTTGGGTTGGGATTATTTGCAAAGACCTGACCTGTGCAGGTTATGAATAGTATGCATACTAGTGTACATCACAAGGCAAATTCAATATACTACAGCATGTCACAGCTGGTAAAAATGGCAAAGGAGCGACACTCGTAGTTCATTATGGGATGAAAATTTCTGAATTTTTTGCAGTCATCTTTTTTCTAACTACACAACTTCAAGTCTAATGCAAAAAAAAAAAAAAAAAATTGCACAAAATATTGCAATTCGGATGGTGACCCGAATCTACCAAAATAATTAGTTTTGGGGGAGATTTCCTGAAACATTTTGTCAGACATAAGGATTTTAGTACCTTATAACAGTTTGTGAGAAAAAATATCTGACAAAACTCTTCATGAAATGTCAACAGTTCTCACCGTAAAAACGTCAAAACCTGGGCCTCAATCCTGATTGCAACCCAAAATAACACATCATTTTTAGTGCAACGAGAACGATTTTATTGCATGCTAGATAGCCCACCCTGGGGTATCTTTTTAAAATTTTGGAGTCCTAATTTGTCTACTAAGGAACAATATAAAAACAGAATGGTGTAATGAGCTGAGAATATGTATTGATATTTACGTTTAATGGTGATGGAAAAAAAAAAGCACAGCAGGTTTCACTACTGAGATTTATTTCTTGTTCATACACGAATTGGTTTTGATTGCTCAGATATTAGCATTTGACATTGCACATCAAACTCAAGTAGATTCACAGGAGGAAAACACGGATATATTATGTAAGTATCATATGCATACAAATATCGAGAAACTATTACAAGATCAGGGAGAATCTTTATGTGTCTATATTCTTCTTTTAGGACATGGAGATGTATCAGAATTTTTCAAGTCAGCCTCCTGCAGAATTAAGGGCTCTTGGCAGCACGATATACTCCCTCTAAGATTATTGGCGACATGACAATTGCTCCGGTCTTATTTTCTCCAAGGACTTGGGTAGGGGTTAGGATTGTGATAGGGTTTTAGGTTTAGTTTGATGTGAGGATTAGGATTAAGGATATGAGAGGGATTAAGTAGAAAATCATTAGATTAGATCAAGTAGATTGCTTGCTCCTAAATTTCTTTTTTTTTCTACTTCTCTGATTCTGGCATTGCATCTGAATGTGTGTGTTGCGTGAGTGTTTTGTGCATGATAAGAACATAGTGTGTGTATAGTGAAGGGCTGCTAAGTTTTTGTGGGGTTTTTCTCTCCTTTTGCACAATACATATTACTATTAGCTATATAAATCTTGTTTTGGGGCCTAACTAACAAGCTCTAGTTGCTTCAAAGGGGTCCCGATGTTGATTTGCTAAACATGTGCTATATCAACATTGCTTTTGTTTTTATTGGGTACATAATGCACTTCTGTTTTTTTTTTTCTTTGTGCTGAATAAACTGAATTGAATTGAATTGAATGAGTTTGGGTAGAATTTATGTGTGGCTTAGCATGCAGATATTTCATGGGAGCAATTGTTGCAGGAACAGATGTCATGGGACTGAATTATTTTATGGACCATGCACTTCACTTAAAGTCATAATTTACCATTTGCAGATGAAACAAAAACCAAGCATTAGTGCTTCAAAATAGTCCTAAAATGTTATTTAAATTTGTAAGGATAGAAACAACCAGTATACAAAAGTTAATCAGTATAATCAATGTTAACTATTGTGAAATATACAACATGTGAACAATAGTCATAATGAAATTGTTTCTAGACTTAACTGTATACAGTTATGGTTTTGCGAGAAAAATGGTAATATGTCCTTATATCTTAGGCTTTATTGCAAAACTTGAATATGGTAGGATGTTTTGTGATACAACTGACCTACACATATGCATCAAATGTGATAACTCAAACATTTTTCAAATCACTGCTCCCAATGGTAGGTGATGATTCGGCCTCTTATTTTTTTAATTCTTTTTTTTGTGAGATACTTAGAAGTGACTTTATGAAATGTTACAGAGTATACAATGCTAAGAGAAATTCAAGTTTATTTGATGAAAATCAGTTTTGAATTGGCTTGGTTATCAAAAACCAGAGAAAAACAAAGCAATCCTAATAAAAAGGTAGGGTCCACCTTTGATTAGGATTGCTTTGTTTTGGATACCTCAGCCATTTCAAAACCAATTTTCATCAAATGAACATTTAATTCCTCTTACAATTACGTGCTCTTTCATATTTCATAAGATATTTCTTATTACATCAAAGAGTTATGATCACAAAAGCTTTGGAAACCTGACGCCCCATCTCAACCGTACCCATCCCTTTAATTACAGAATGCAGCAATGGACAATGACAAATATGTGCACCTGCAAGCAAGAAAAATTTATAACACCTGTTTCATGGGCTAAAACAAATTTGAGGAAATAAAAGATTTATCAATATGGTACGACATCTTTTTTTCTGTTGTCCTTGAGTAATGCGCTTGTTTGGCATTACCAATCTGGGCTAAATGAAATATATGACATTCAAAATGTCTCAACATTGATAACTCTGTCCTCAATATTAGAGCTATTACATTTCAAAGACTAAAGAAAGAAAGGAATATTGTTTGTCGTGACATCAAACTTGATTTCATTTCAGCCGTTTTGGTTGCGGCAGCCAAAAATGAAGACTGACATTGCTGTATACATTTAAATTTCTGTGGCCTATCTGAAAAGGTCGCCTGTCGGTGCGGCTAATAACCAGAGCCCTCTTTTTGGAGTCCGCGTTCTCTGCAACTGTACCGCTTGTCACTTTCGGGACGTGTGCGATGTAATTTGGAAAGGTTCGGGGCGACATGTGCATTTGGGCTCCACTTAACGCTGCACGCACTCCAACCTTGCAGACAGAGCGATCGGTGGCTGCCAAAGTTCGACCAAAGTCAACTCCAAGCACAACATGCCATCAATTAATACACCTGTCACCACTGATAAACGTTGAGGCCATGCATGTATTATACATTCTGACATCCAGCCGTCCCACTTTATTTTTCTTTCCCCACTTCACATCTGATATTTACAAACACTCTTCTGCATGGCCAAACCGAATCAATTTGTACATAAAACATCTCCTTGCCATCAAACAACTTTGAAGAACTTCACTTGAGATAAAAACAGCATGTAACACACATACAAATACACACAAACAACTTCTTACTTGGAACCATTCGCACACTTAGGAAATACAAATTTGTTTTGACATACCACTCGATTTCACTTCTCCGATATGCTGTTGATTTAGAGTACACAGCTCCATGCAATACTACATACAACAAAGTCTACAAATAGCCAATCAATTTTTGTTTTCTCAAAAATGCATATGTTGGATGCAGAAGAGATCAAGTAAACATCAACTTCAAAGCCACCTCAAGTAGGCTGCAAGCCCAATTCAGCCCACTTCAGCATAAGATATGAACATCCTGGGAAGACCGTGCTGACATTTTGTGGATGACGTACTAACTTGTTATCATACATGTGTACGTGGGAGAGCATGGCATTGCTATTAGAGAACGCAAACAAAAAATCCATTCATCAGAGTCATCTTTTCCTTCAGTCAGTCATCAGCCAAGTATGAGGGACATATTGTTCGGATACAGATTCTAAAGCAAACTTTGACGATAACAATTTGCTTTTATTATGAAACAACGGAGTATGTGAATCCCCCTCCTCTTCCAAATAAAGGGTAATATCAAGAGGGTAGAGCCTCGAGTCAGAACGGAATACAGCATCTACCAAAACGACAAACTGAGGAGAAGGATAAGCAAAAGAAACACAAGAAGGATGAGAAAAAGACACAGGAAGAAGGAGTAGGTGATGGTAATGGTGATGGTGGTAAAGAAGTAGCAAAAGAGTACAAGATTTAGACACCTCCCATCCCCCACCCCCACCCCCCTCCCCCCCCCCCCAAAAAAAAAAAAAAATAGAAAGAGAGGGAGAAAAAGGAGAAATTATCAAGGCAGGGAAGGAGCAGCAAAGGAAAAAAAAAAGAAGTTTTGATATGGAGATGGGGAGAAGAAAGAACTCTGAAGTCTACAGTGATTCTTAAGATTCATTTCAATTCTCTGGGGAATATCGCAAGTGTCCGAGAATTGCTTTACACCACAAACCATCAGAGTATGGCAAGATGAATTTTCATGACATATTTTTTTTCTTCTTGCAACATCTTTTGACATCATATTGCCTTCTGGAACCTTGTGGGGCCCATCCAACACCTACATGGGATTTCAGAAACTTGTAGGAACATAAATTCTTAAATGACAGAAAGAAATGCAAAGGGGCAAACATGTATTCATAGAACTTCTCACATGTACAAAACAGAGAATGGGCGAGCTGGTGAGTCTTAAATGTACTTTAAAACCAGAGATTTTCATGTGCATGATTACACTTTCATGAAGTTCGTGAGGAGCCAAAATTCGTGAAAGTAAAATGCACAAGGAAGTTTTTGTCTACACAATGCATTGAATGCCAGTACCATGCTTTTCACCATCACGGTCGACAATTTGCGAAAGTTTCATCCTGCAAAAAAGGCTGTTTGCTCCAATTAGCTAAAGTATCATGCTGCAAATATTTCTGGTTTTATAATAACATGTTGGTGAATACTGTAAAACCAGAAATATTCGTGGCATTAAATTTTTTTGCGAATTGGAGCCGACAGTCTTTTTCACCACATTAAATTTTCACAAACTGCCGCTAGCATTCAATTCATAGAGTGACGACAAGAATGTTCACATGCATTTTGATTTTGTGAATCTTGGCTCTTACAAAATTTGTGAAATTAAATTGCATGGAAAAAAATGGTTTCACAATATGATAGCCCTGTCAAAGACAATTGAGAGCATAAGCAGATAAAGGCAAAAAGAAAACCCCTGGGAATGAAATGATAACCCCACCAAATGACTTTCACCTCCTGTTCTATCATCGACACTCCGATGAATCTCAGGACAGCCCCTGGATCCACACTTCTCAAAACTTTACAGAGTGATTCGATGAAAACCAAACAAGGGACCTAACTCTTTTTAAAAAGGTCCTTTAGGTGATGAGAAACTTGAAAGGTGAAGGATGGATATTGTTCCTCGAGCATAAAAGCTCCAGAGAAAGTGACAAAGCAGTCAATTAGCTGAATGATTTGCGGCATGTTCATCAACATGATGTATTACTGTCTGGCTGCTTGCATCCTCAGGAATTCCTCCCACGCAGCACAGAGCCCCTCTCATACTGCAAGATAACTTGTTTCAATGCTTATTAACCCTTTGTCTACTTTGGGTGCCAATTGACACAGAAAACCCTATAGCATTGTACACACTGTCCATAGTCCCTGGCACCGAAAAGGTTAAGAAAAAAAAATATCAATTAATTTTGGAGAATGCGAAGCAAACCTTATCACATTTCTCAAGAATACAAAAGAGTTTCTAATATCATGTTTGGCAAAGCACAGTCGAGAGGATCTTTTTTTTCTCTCCCTCGTGTAGACTTACAAATTTGACTTGCTAAGCTTGAGCTTAGCTTGACCTTCATTCACATGCACACAAACAGCAAACATCTTAGCTGTTCAGATATCCTCTGGAGCTGTATATTTGATGGAGTTTGCAACACAGAAGAAGTACAACATTACTTTTCAGTTCCCTGTCAGCAATTTGATAAGAAGCACATTTAAGAACCCACAATCAAAAAATAGAAACATTTTCCAGTCTGAAATTGGACACAGTCCACTATGCCCCTAGCATGTCCTTGAAAGAAAAGTGTTCACACTCGCTAATTGCGGTAATCTAGGGCGTCATCTCATCAAATATTTGTGCTAAATGATGATGAGTCGGACAGACAGCGTAGGCAGTGCAAAAGAAAGAGAACATACACCACTGTATGAAGCATTGGTGGGAGCAAACTTTTTGACTTGTTTGACTTTTGACCATGTTACCTTGGTTAAGGTACACATCTTACAGCCAAGAATACTGCTAAATCAGGTGAAATTTGCTGAAAATTCAAAGAAATCTGACTTGCATTAAAAATCTAAGTATGGTATCGGAACTTTTACTGTCCTTTTCAAAGTCAACTTGAACATCATGTGGAGTTTGCAATTTTCTAATCTGTTCATAAGGATGATACATCACCCTATCCTTACGGTATCTATAATGGAATGTATCTATAGTGGACTCTGCATCATCAAGCCTGAATGTCCTTTCCTACTCACATTATTGAAAAGTTGTTCTCTTCCTTGTTATTTTCTTTGCTGCAACCATTAGTTAATTCATTAACAACATTTAGGGCCTATATACACAAATGTGTGTATGTATACATGTATATGCTTACTAACATTTGTTTGGATCACTGGAAAGACATACATTGGTGAATAATCATGCCAAGTTTGCACAATGATTCCTTTATTTTTAATGTTCCATTAGGTATGACATACGCAGGTATTTTGAAATTTGAGAGAACATTCAAAGAACAAAAATGTTAAAACATTTTCCCATGACTATGCTCCAAATGTCACACTACAAGGGGAATTTTCATTCATCACATCTTTTTTTTTCTCAAGGAATGTCACAAAAAATAAGAATAATTCAGATGAAAAGAGGAATTAACTTTCTCTCATGTGTATCAGCCTTATCAAAGCATGAATGATGATTCCCGTCCAAAAGCAATGCAGCTTCATTCAGAGCATGCTTGGCTAAGCATCCTGCCTCATATTTTTTCATATCATCCCCGAAGGCTGAATGGCGGAATGACAATTTTCCAATATGGGGAATGTTGACTCATTCATTCTGATAATTACGCGAGAGGCAAAACATTCAATATCGAAGAAAATATTCCTCTACTGCAACAAACATTGAGGAAAGAAAATAAAAATATTTTCTGTCTCGGAGAGAAATATCAAAACTGATGATAATCAAAGAAATAAAAGGAGGGATGCGCAGAGGAGGAGAAAAGATAACTTTTCCTTTCCTTCCTTTGTTAACCCCCTAATGACCAAAACCTACAAAACCACTACTGACATACTGTACCTTGTCTTTGTTAGCAGTAATGAGGGGGTTTAACTGCAGTTTGGCTAACGGCCAGCTCTGCATTAAATTAGGCAATCTTTCCTCATGCTCTGCTTCATTAATGGACAAGGCAACCAGGCATACCTGGCGGGACTGGCCAAATTGATAAATTGGTGGAGGAACAGAGGAATAAAAACAAGGTTTGTATTTTTTTTTTAGAGAAAATTTGTCCCAGACGAAAGTAAGTGGCATCACAAAGCATCCATTTCATGTTCCAATTTGCTTTTTCTTCCGACTCCAGCCTGTACGTTTCATTCATTGAGTATCAAATTAAGGTGGTTTTCAGGTCGTGTTTCATTCAATATAACAATCATGTATCTAGCTTAAACGTTGATCTATGGGCCCCATTTGCACAATGCACATTGAAAAGAACTCCAATAAAAACAGGGACAAAAAAAAAAAAAAACAAATATGAAAATTTCTCTTTATTTGAGACATTACACTAATGTACTGATCTATTCATCATTCTTTTTTGTTCCAGTACAGTTCCACATGATTGGATTTCATATATGTTCCTATTGTTATATATGACACAAATGAGCAGAACAACAGCTACATTTGTACTTACCAACAACCACAAAATTTCCTCAAAATTACTGAGAATAAACAAGAAATGTGCACCTAATCTAATTTCATGTTTTTGATTATTTGCTCAGCTACAGATACAACTTTCATGCTATATATCTCTTTAATTTAGCAAATGGCTCAAAAAAACACTTTCATTTATCATTGATGTCAAAACATCCATGAGTATACCTGAATGACATACACATCAATCTCTGAAATATGATTGTGGTTAGGGGTAGGGAGACTCTTCCCATTATTATGTTCACTGCTTTCTGTTAAGCATTTTACATTCCAGTCAAGAATGCACTGGCTGTACAGGGCCCCGTTTTATCAAAAGATAAAATTGATTGTAAATTCCCTTACCACACAGGCTGCAATAGACTTTCGATAGAAATGAACTATATAATCAATTATAACTCTTCATAAAACGGGGCCCAGGCCTAATATTGCTAACATATTCTGGTCGATTCATCAATCCAGAAGTATTGATTTTTCCCCCTTATATGCTAAAATGTACTAAATTTACATTCAAGATCTGCACTTCTCCTCTTACATCCTCTATTACACATTCAGTCTAATTTGAAAGAGAGAGAGACAGATCAAAAGAAAAGTATTTTGTTATTCACTGATTTTCTGGAAAAAGTAATTTGTGTTTTCTGGAAATATTAATAGCTTTCATTTTGTATATAATTTTGTATATTTTGATAAGCATTTCCCTCTAAAGCTCAAACAAGACAAGACATGTCTTCCCAAACAAGTTGACGACACAACTTCACAATCTTCGTTCAGAACATAAAATAAGGAATATCATTATTTGGCAGGAGGGTGAAAAATATGCAAATTTGCATCTGAAGAGTGATACAATGTATAGACCACAGGTTCAACCTCTGTAAACACACCAACATCATCACAAAGCATAATTCTCATTCTTGCCGCCACCATAAAGATGAATATTTCTGTGCTGTAATCATGATGATTATGATAACTGCTTTATATCACTATTATCATGGGACACAGGCATCTGAGCTTTCTGAAGAATATAATAATAATAATTCATAACTCTCTTCTCTCATATAATTTGGCATACATGGCTTCATTGTAGGTCAACGGGGCATGAAATTAAAGCAACCTCCATGATGTCTGCTTTACAGTAGAGTGGTGGTTTTTCACTAAAATGACGATTACTAGCAAAGACAGCGCAAAATGAATTTCATTATTCTGACCCCTCCCCAGACGGATTCTCGTAAAAAAGTGAGAAAGCGGTCATTAAATCACCTCCCTGCCAGAAAATGCAGCAGGATGGTCCATCAAGTGTAAAACAAATTAGCACATTAGGCTGGCAAAGTATCTCACGACACCCCGTTAAAAACCTGATACGAGTTGGCGACGGGACTGTCAAACAGACCGGTAACACCGCTGAAGCTATGATGCATTTGCATCTGTTTTACCAGCCAGGACTGCGCCGATATCAAGGCACATAATGATTCCCTTACGTGTCTGGCATTTGAAAGAGCTATTAATTTGTGAGACACGAACAGAAAAAAAAAAATTGGGAAAGCAGCTCAGAAACAAGGCTAATGCCTTTGCCAGTTCAGCTACATGGTGGATTTGAAGAGGAAAAAAGAAAGGGATTTTGAGGTGTTTTGAGTAGCTCTCCTTCATTATCCCTCCCATGGGGATTTTCGTACTTACGTGGTAATACTTGAGACACTAGATTCAAACTTATGAGGTGAGTGCTCCATCAAGAGTCTGTTCTACATTAAGAAATGGCAATGGGAGACATCATCATTTTGATTTGAATTCCAATCCTGCAATAACTTTGCATGCTTCAGAAGAAAATGTTAAATGCTGTGATTCAAGATAGTATTCTATATCGATCACAAACTGGCAGGGGGTAAAAGTTTAAAGGTTGCTCAATCACTCTTTCCGTGATTTTTCACTGATTGGATCAACCACTGGCTTGAATTTGTCCATTGCCTGGCATAGACAGCCTGAAACTAATGATGAAGATCAAAGTTTGTTTATCATTAAATGATAGTGAAGCCCAAAGGGGTATGCACTTTTATGCTAGGGATGGTGAGAATACTCTGGTAGTTAAACATAGCTAATGTATGAAGATCCTAAACCACACAATTTCTGGTGGTTAGTTTGATGAAAGAGCATTCCCTTCCCCTCTGCAAGTCTTTGGAGGAATGTCATCTTTTAACCCCATCCTCTCTGTGTCTTTAGGGCCATTCTCTTTGGGCTTAAAAGTTTGTGAAGTTAGAAAACTCTCACAGTTAGGTGAAAGTTACCTAGCAACTTTACCTGACACTTCACACAAAAACATGCATGTCAGAGTGTGAAGTATGTACACTTGGATAAAGTTGCTCATCAATATATATCCCCCCCCCCCACACACACACACACACTTGCACCGCCCACATAAATGAAGGATTTTAGAAAGATGAGATACAAGAAAGCTTATGACTGTTAAAATCTTCCGTTTCTCTTATTCATATTTCTTTTTATGTGACATTGATCAGCGCAAGCAATATCTGCAGGTTGCTCAAATCTACGCTAATGCTTCACGAGAATAGACTGTTACCGCTGAATTATATGGATACAAACAGTAGCTGGGATATTTTTTTTTTCAGAGTAGCATACTGTATCTTTCTCATGCATCCTTGCCATCCCTAGGTACTTAATCCCAGTGGAGCTACTGGAATTACTGACTACTTATCCACCTGCAAAAGGTCAACGCAAAATGCCGCTCAAAAAGATCCAACCAGTCACCACCTAGAGCCATCTCGACTTATTTCCACCACAACTGGATAAAGGGGACACCAGTCTCTCCCATCCCACACAACCGTCCTTGCCCAGTGCATGCATTTAATACGGAAAGCGCCACCGCTGAGACTTTTTCAAAAATTAATGACTTGTATCTGAGCGAAAGGAAGAACCGGAGGGGTCCTGCGCAGGTTGTCGTAAGCTGATGCCAAGGCTAGCCCTGTCTGTTCGTCGATAAAAATCAGCAATACAATATTTTCCTTTTATACCTTGTTTGTCTTCGTCCATCTACCAGCAGATCACCTAGTAAGCTCCTTCTCTGATTGGCACACACACACACACAAACATGCATACACACACACACACACACACACACACACACAAACAAACAAACAAACAAATCTTTGCGAAACTATTTACAAAGACTGACCACATATTCCATCTGTTTACCTACAATGTATCTGAAGAATTTCACAATGATTTACTTTCCACTTTCCTTGTTAATCTATTTTTTTTCACATTATACCAAAAGTCTTACCTGATAGTACTTTATAAGAACAAACAATATTTTGTTTTTCCTTGAATTGATATAAATTTCACTGCTGCTTAGAAATTGATGTGTTGAAAAAAACAAACTGATACAGTGCACTAAAAAAAAAAAAGAATGTGTTGATATATTTGACGTAAATCAGTCCTAACAATACACATACCTTCAAATTGGAGAAAATAACATGCATATTTGCTATATTCTTCATTAATATAACAAAATATTTATAATGAAGAATGGTGTGCCATGTCCTAATGACACAATATTTTCTAAAATGTTATTCACATAGGATTTTTTAAAGTTATTTTCATGGTGTAGACAAACGTCCCAATGGAGGTCAACAATTTAAAATCATCTGCATGATTATGTACCTTAAATTCACCTCACACAAAAGGTCAAGCGTTTTCAGAACTATGTCGTAAAAGTCATTCACATAAATTTTACAGCTACATGACAACCCATATGACCCTGAGTTTCCACTGTGATGCAGTAACCAGATAGCAACGGAATCTTTTGCAGGTACATTTGTAGCTTTAGTAAGATCGTAACATGTGGCAACTAAAAGAATAAATGTGACCGTGCATCACAAAACAAACAAAAAGTCGCACCCCTTGATTTTGCATGAGGACTCAAAAAAGCTAAAATGGTTCAACTACATTTGTAAGTCAATTTTGAGTTTTTCATATTTTCTGAAAGAGCTATCCCTCTACATAATTCTTCAGTCTGGGATCTTAGCATGAATGAAAAAGTGTGTTTATAGCAGTTTTCTACAACCCCTTTTTTTTTGGGGGGGGGGAAGAGAGGTATGACTTAAGGCTACTTTTCATGTCTTGAAATACTTTGCACACTCTTCACTTTCAGGGCCCCATTTTATCAAAAGATAAAATTAACTCTAAGTCAAGATAATCTATGATTAACCTTTCAAATCAACTCTAAGTCCACTTAATCTATGATTAACTTCCAAATCAACTTCAAGTCCGTTTTATCAAGAGACCCAGAGTTGAAATCCACTTTAACTTCCTTCCAAATCAACTTCAAGTTTTCTCAACCGCTCCAAATCCATGGTAACTTTATAGTTGATAAAATATTAACTTTAAGTAGAGACAGTCTAGGTAGACTCAATTGTAAGGCGATTTACAGAAGAAAGATGACTGTCACACTTTCCTAGTCTAGCTGGGGTCTTGTCACAAATGTTTGTCTGTCAACTGCTCACTTTCTCTAACATTTAGTTACGTTTCTTTCATCTAGTTACGGTCTTTTCCTTGCATGAAATTCACGATGGGCATGCATTGCTTACGCGACTGCTGCACGCAAACACCTAACGTTAGATATCAGTCTCAATCCTACCCTGCGCTCCCGGCCCCTCAGCCCGCCTGCCCATCAAGCCACCCCCAGCAAGGGCAAGTAACCGAACGCTGGAACTACGTCTGTGTGCGATGCATATCTTGCCAAAGAATCTACGAGGAAACCAGCTATTTCTAACGTGCGTAGGCCTACATAATACTATTACTAATAAGTAGAGTTAATTCATTAGATACTAATTAATAGTTTAGTAGGCCTATACAGAAAATAAAGAGTTTAATCCTATAGCACCGAGTACGACAGTAAGATCTATCTAACCAGTTAGGCCTAAGTAACGTACATTACAGCGGGTCGTTTGTACTTACTGTAACACTGCAGACTAGAGCGTCTACTAGGTCTAGAATTTCGACATGTAGACTCTCGATCTATTCTTTACAAAGCTGATCTGCACCGTAGATTAGTGATCACACTCTCACAAGTTTCCATAATCCTACACGTAACACACAAGACTTTAAACAATGCATGCATTGGACAGTCCCATTGCAGAAATCCTCTGTATCAGTTATTTATCCATGTCAATGAAAACTAACGTTATGTCATCTAAGATCCTCGTACTGCATTAGTGTGCATCAAAGAGTATATAGAAGCTAGCGCTTCTATACTCTTCGGTCCGGTGTGCATAATCTTCACGGTACGGGCGTACGCAGATTTTCGTACTACAGTTGAACCTCTCGTATCCGGACAAGTCGGGACCGGGGCTCATCCAGATAAGGGATTTGGCCGGATACGGGAGACTCAATGCTTTATACACGTACATATACATACACACGTACTGATGTAGCGAATTGTAGTACCACATGTAGTAATGTGTATACTGCAACCTTTCGTTGTTACATTTGGGGATGTTTGGGGATGTTAAATGTCTGAAGGTAAGCAATTTGGAAGGAAATTTGATGTAATGTATGTTAATCATGTTGGAAGTAATATGTAATTCATGTGTGTTTGTGTAGGAGTTCTCAAGGAGTTAGGAATCCCCCTTTCCTCCCGTAATTATTAAAACAAAAATCATGGCGAGATTGCGTCCGTATAATAGAGAGATCCGGATAAAGGGAGGCCGGATATTAGAGGTTCAACTGTACTTCTAATTCAGCGGCTGTAGCGCTAATCATACTGCGGCGCACTAGCAGACTACGCTTCCGTGGCCTTGGTAAGCAATCATACATTCGTGGTTTTGTTGTTTGTTTTGCTTTATGTATTGTAATGTTTTAAGCAGATAGTACCGGAAACCAGCCTCGTTCTGTGTTTTTTGTTTTGACTAAATCAATAATTAAGTTATGGTAATCAGCTATAGCTTTAATCGACTATTAAGTCTCTTCGTAAAACGGAAACTTATAAGTTGATTTAAAGGTATAGCTGACTTTAAGTTGGTTGAAGTTAGAGTTGATTTCATAATCATCTCTAACTTTATCTTGATAAAACGGGGCCCAGGTCCAATGACTTTTGAATGAATGATGCTCCTGATTTGAAAGTTAGCATTAATCATGGGCAGAATATGTTTACAAAACATACTCAATTTCAACTTAATCTGGTAATCCCTTCATTGCTGTTGCTCCCGTGATTTACATCCTGTGTTTTGTCCCTTTCATGGCATAGCTAGCACGGCTTGGTAAAGATTAAGTGCTCGAATAGACCCTGCACTTCAGAGCCTCTTTTCTCAGTTCACACTTTTCCAGAGTGTGTGCTTTCTTTCTAGTATTTAGGTAGGTTAAGGGAATCCATTTGAATTGAGTTATACATCATTTTAAAGCTTAGAGTCTGCTCTTTCAGAATCTGCCCTTAACTAAAAATTCATGTCTGGCGACTTTTTGTTGGTTTTGTGGTGCAGGGTCACAAATAAGAAGCAATATCAATTAAAGGACAGAACACTGTTAAAGAGGGAAAAACTCACTCTTCATCATGTTAATGAACTAAACTGATCGGAGAAAAAGTTTTGACATTTTGAATTTGTTGTATGTTGTTGTATTAATCTATTGTAATTATTCTTCACAATGCTTGAATTCACAGGGGGATGTTGAATTCAGCACATCATCTCACTGTGGACTTTACAGTACTACATAATTTGAACTAAGTGCTCCTTGCCTGCTAGAATGTTCAACACCAGATATATAGCACAACAGGATATTGTTTATATTATTAAATGTATTACTCACACTTTCTTTAACGTGGGTGTTACAGTTAATGTCAACATGCCAATTGATGATTTCAAATTTTCTCTTGATTCTAGGATGGATGACATCACAATGGGTGTCCTCATCACCGGTATGGGGAGGGCAGAGCCATGACATTACTACACTGGTGGTGTGAGGCGAGAATCAAAATTATGGGCTCATGCTAGCCTGTTGGACAAGATGATATTAACTAGTTGAGAACGAGTCCCAACTATACTTGGGCAGGTATCTATGAAAAATGCATGTTGTAGCAAAATCAGTCCTTCCTCAACGGGTTAAAACTAGCGCATTATCCACTTGCAAAATATAAACTAATTTCCGTCTTGGCGCATGTAACTTTATTATATTCTGCACCACGGATCCCTTTTTATATAGCCTGTCAGCAGACAGACTATTGATAAATTTTATTTCCTTGAACTTCACCTTGTCTACTGCATGACAACATGTGTGTTGTTGGTATGAGACCTATGATAAAAAATGTTTACGTCTACACCTGATATGAGTCATATGCTGGCAACCTCATGATTACCTGACCTCTCCTCTCTTTTTATGGTCCTTGTATCAGAAAAAGACTAATGTAAGTAACAATTAATTTCTAGTTTTGATGATATTGTCTTCTTTTTTTTGACTGAGATACCATGGTTGCTTCATTTAAATCAGCTGACATATGGTATCTCCCCTTTCTCTATACATCGTACTATATGTGACTGAACTGTCTGAAGTAAATGGAAGCACCCCATAACTTCTTTCAGTAAAACACAAAAACAAAAAACAAAAAACAAATGAAGATGTCAAAAGTGCTTCAAATAAGCCTTCATTTTACACCTGAATTCTGATGTACCTATTTTCACATTTGAGCAGTTGATGAACAGATGATGTAATTGGGAGAATTCCCATCAGTATGTCCGAGTGATTTCTCCATCCACTGGTCAGGCGGACAGCTAATGGAGGCTGACGAAAATGTCAAGGACAAAAAACTCCAAGCTGTTATTCGGAGTGTTCAGACACAAACATTTTATACTAGAATAGTATAGCTACACCGTTGTATACCAAAACGGTATAGCTATACAATGAATTTATACATCTTAACGCTGACTAACAAAACGACGTATAACAAAATGAGGGTCAGAGCATCGTTTCGAACTAGAAGTCGGTAACAAATCAGCATTCCATCATGTCCATTTTGCGTCTGAACGTATGGTGACCATAGAACAGTATAACTGGACAGGGCTTAATGGGAGTACGCACGAAAAGTGACTCCATAGCTGTCACTCGTGACCATAACAGCATGCGCAGTGGGAAACTGCACATCTATACAACCTTTTCCAGAACGGTCTCAATGATTGGCGTCTGAATGGTTTGTCGACTATACAACGATTCTTTAACAAGTTTTGGTATAAACTGACTTGCGTCTGAACAGGGGAATAGTGCAGTGGATGAGACCACCGGCCGTCAATCCTGTGGTCCCTGGTCCAAGTCCCCTGGCAGTAGCCCCTGGGCATGACACCTTATTGTCACTGTCAAGTCCTTTGGAGGGGATTTTTAGCTGTCAGTCCAGTGGTTGCTTGCTTGATTAGTATTCATTGCTTTCGTACCTACGGATCACATTAAAGGAACCACAATTCAACACAATTTTTTTTCTTAACCAATATGTTTGTGTTTTGAATGTTATCTTTTGTTCTGCAACATATTGTGTTGTTTTATATTATGCTGTAAACTGATATATGGACTCACTGAAAAACAGCCCTGTGGCTGATAGTGGGTTTTTTAAAACCATACTGAAATAAATAAAACCAAACACACGGACAAACAGCTCAATTCAACCATCCAACAATGGACAGCTCTTATGCTACATGCCCACATCACTTCAACAGCATGGTTAAAGCACCTCCCAACTAGCCAGAAAATGCACAAATTCATTGCACGTTGAATAGTAATTCAGTTGGAGCTGAGTCTGTCAAAGTGAAGTTTTCACATGGAAGTTCAATTTAGCAATAGGGTTATGTCACCAAGGAACAAGACAGGAGAGTGACTGTTGTTCAAACTGTTATTGCGGTTTGAACAGTTCTTCGATAGAGTTCAACAGAAGGGTCATTCACACTGCCCACAAAATGTTTTTTTGTCACATATAACTGTAGAAGCTGTAGCAGAACGCAGAGCCAACTTTGCAGGCACATAATTGTGATGAAGAAACTTGCAATGCTTCTAAACCTTGTGATTATTTTGTTGAAGTGTAAGCGGAAAGCTCAACATCGTATCTTTTCTCTCCGTCTCTCTTGGTTTCATGTTCCATCTGCTTCCTTCTGTCGCAATATTTTCAAATGAGAATGGGCCCAATGGGAGATCAATGGAGAGATCCATTAATCAAACCACCGAGTCTGAGTGGGTGCAATGAGTGTATCCTTTGAAATTTGCCCCAGTGTGAAAGGGGTCGTGGTGGTGTAGGCTGACAGCCACAGGGCCCAAAAGGTTTATGCCTTTGGGGAAGAGAGAACGAAAATGTACCTCTAGAGCACCTCCAACCATTGTGGATCTCCCCTTTCACTTTGAACTCGGGTTTACCTTCATCAGCTGCTTGACATATGATGTACCCCAGTCGAGGGATGGGATTGTGTGACTTTAGTGTCGCTGTTAGTCCTTTTATAAGATCATAGTAGTATGAGAATATATAAACATTCCTGAGTTTGTTTTATTCACTCTTTCTTGCTGTTGAAATCATTTTGTCTTCCAACTGAGAATGTCAACTTTGCCCTTAAACACTAAAATGTGAAGCTAACAATTTTAGAAAATCAATGAGCATAAATTGAGAGTGTAGATAAATCTTTAGAAGATGAAAGACAGCACTGAAGTTATGGTATTTGTGACTTGGCACATCAATACTATGATAAATCATAGTACATATCTCAATGTTTGAATGCAGAAGACATTCAAATTCGAAGACAACACACAGGGAATGAAGGTATATTTAGTTTTTCTCGAATCAATCCACTAAGAGTGCGAGATGATACTAACACAGACATTTCTCAACTGGATAAGTAATATTTCTTTTATTATCATCATCTTCATCATCATCATCACCATCATCGTTGTTGTCGTTGTCATCGTCATCATCATCACCGTCATCACCGTCATCACCGTCATCATCATCACCGTCATCACCGTCATCACCGTCATCATCGTCATCATAATCATCACATAAAACTCAGCTGCTAAAAGGGGAAGGGGGAAACATGAGAAACCTGTGTGTCCGGATGGTGAGACTAATCGGGTATCTAAGATGTACCTGAGATGCCCATCGCATCCTCTCACACTCATCCTCTTCCTCATCAGCTCTCGCCCGGAAGACAGCAGGTGTCTGTTTCCACGGTGAGAGGTGGGGGAGCCCACGGCTAATTGACATGCCAAAAATAGACCCCGAGGAGTCCTATGTGCCTCCCAGGGTCTTGGGTATCTTACATTTCAAGGGAAGAAGAAGGAGCATAAAAAAAGGAAAAGAAGAAAAAGGAGAAGAACTAAGCAAGATGAAAGAGAAAAGAGAGGATTACGCATGATGGGGAAAAAGAAGGAGAAATATGAGAAAGAAAGAGAAGTAAACTGATATATGGAAATGAGAATAAGAGGAAGCCGAGTGCATTGCTTTTTTACAGACTGCTGAAATTCAAAGACATTGAGAAGTTGGTGCTTTTTTTTCAGTCATTTGATGTGTGAATTACTACGGTGCCACACAATTATTTCATCAACACATACTTGCCTCTTTGTGATCGATTTCATCACACTACGGTGGGGTAGGTGGTCATGAGTAGGGTTTAAGAAAACATTATCACTTGATCAACTGATTGACCTGCTAAAAGTCAGGCAACCCAGTTTGGTGCACCCAAGACTGAGAATAATGCAAGCCTCTCTAGCAGTTGTTTTAAAAAAATGTGGGGACTTGTTTATAGCAGAAATGCTTGTTGATTTGCATAGTTTTGAAAGTTACTGGAGAAAAAAAAATATTAAGGAAATGTCTTATTTTTGTCACAACAACCCAAGAGAAGGTTTCATTAACTTAAAAACAGTACTGCCCGTACTGTAGGCCTAAGTGGTGGTAGACTACAGGAACTCTCACCAAATAGATGTTTGGTCATCAGAAAATTTTATTATAAAGGAAAGCAAAATAGTTCTCTTTGTTAATTAACAGATGTGTTTGTTAATTTACAGATCAGCAGTTGCGATCTTTACAAATTTAATTTGTAGAGGGAGACAATGTGAAGAAACTCGCACCTGAACCTTCACCCCTCTGAATGATATCTTTCTTTCTTCTTTCTTTCATATCTAGTTCTGCAATTCTTTTAGAGGAGATTGCCTTAACATACAAATAGTATGGTTTATTGACTCAGTCTCAGGTCAAGCACATTTTAAAGTCATCACAGTGAAACTTATCTGGAGTAATTCTAACTTCTCCCTGAGTACATTTTCCATCATAAAATCTAGATCATGAAAGTGTCTTTTCACCGAAACCAGCTCCCCTTATTGAATGTCACTTTTCAATGTTCTGTATATATCCAGGCTCTCAGTGAAGTTCGGGACAACATCACCCTTTTTATGTTTTTTCTCCAGGGAAATGTCAGGGTTTCTGGGCCGAATCTTTCAGAAACAAAACTAGGTCAAAATAAAATGTCTCTAGAGATATTATGTTTCTTGGGGTCATTTTTTTTTTCTCCTTTGTGGAGTTATAATTTGAAGGTTAGGCTGTTTTAAGAAATTTAAAAAATCCATATTTATGATGCTTTCATGGACATAGGCAGTTAAAATGATTCACTGATTACCTTCTTTTCCCATGCAGTCTTGGAGATAATAAACTTTAATGAGCAACATGGGTATGATCATGAATCATTTTCATTGCAATGAGGTGAGACAGAGAAATATATGTGCAGAAAAGAGGAGATAGATCGAGAGAGAAGGCTATGAATACTAACAGTGTTACAGTTTGTGAGTTTAGAGAACTTCCAACAATAACATGAAAGTTAACGCTGAAACTGGACTGTCAAATTTGGTGATCATAGAAAATCTGCTGAGCAAACTGCAACCAAAGTCATCTGAAAAAATCCAGAAACATTGTATGATACCAGAGTGTGAATTTTCTATTTTTGCTGGAAGTTTGCCAGTACGATTCACAGTAGGAAACCTTTCTGCAGAAATCTTGTGACTTATGTCACATGATTTCTATGTCACATGTGAGGGCACTCAAATTCCATCCCCTGTTAAAATTGATGTGCTGTTCACTAGAAATCAGATGCGCAGGATGACAGAAGTTTCATCACTTGGGATATATAAAACAAATAATTTTGCGGAATCAAAGAAATGAACTATTATTACAACAGTGATATAACAACCCCATCTCCGCATTTTCAAAACTTCAGAATGCTTTTTCTGATTTTTTGTAAACCTTATCAATTGTATATCCATAGATTTAATTTATCATATTCTGTAATGTTGATATTATGCACTTATAGGACCTATCTTAAATGTGAAAAATTGTATTTACATGTTTTATTGGAGATGGAAAAATATTTTGTAATTTTAATATATATATATATATATATATATTTATATATGTTGATTAGGTAGTCCACGTGTTGGCAAGATAAAAAGATAAGTAACAAAACTGGAACAAAGTTCATGCTGTATCACCAACGGTTTATTTCTGCACACAAATTTTCGAGCGTCTCGCCGCCCTTTCAACACTTGAGAAAGGGCGGCGAGACGCTCGAAAATTTGTGCGCAGAAATAAACCGTTGGTGATACAGCATGAACTTTGTTCCAGTTTTGTTACTTATATATTTAAATATATATAGCCTATATGCACTTCTTGTGGAAAAAATTGAATTTACATGTTTTGTTGGAGATGGAAAAAAAAAATAAATGAATGAATGAATGAGGCTTCAGTTCAATGACCATACCTACATGTACGCAGTCATTTTATTTCTGTCGGTCTGTTGCTGTCTTTCATTCTCTACCTTCAGCCTCTCTCCTTTTTCTCACTTTGTTTTGCTCTCTCGGTTTTTCTTTCTCTCCTCAAACGTCTCTTTCGTCTCCCCCTCTACACTTTGTACTTGAACACTTTCAGAGAGAACACTTGTTTATTATTGCAGGGAGAAACTGCCAACTTTGGAGTGGGAAATACGGCAGCGGCTCTCCACGCCGTTTTGAGAACCGGCATCACCACTGCAAGTGAGCAACTTACATCTCTTGAAATTCTTCAGGGAGATCCTCTTGCGGAACTGTCTGACGCGATTTGTTGGGCCCTCCAGTCCGTTCATGGCTGCCTGGCCATCTGCAGACGAGACACGAAAGAGAAGGAAAAAAAGACAAAAGAAATCATCATATAATCAATCAATCTATCTATTGTTCCATCGTTCGGTTTATCTGTCATCTGTTAAACAAAATGTCTTTGCAGCAATCGATGAAGTCATCAATCGATATCAATATTCCATTATCATTTCATCCATCTATCACTCCATCTATCCATCCATCTATCCACCCATCCATGCAGTCATCCACTCACTTACATCAAGCAAGATTCAACAGATGTTAACAAATGCACACTTGGGGCACACGTACCCTTTTAGGGTACCGCTTGCTCTGCACGAATCACTTTCGCCACTGTTTCTTTTTCCCCATACAAATAACGGATGATAGCCAAGAGACAGACAAAGATGGTAAAGCTTTGTCGGTGAGAGGGGAAAAAATAACAGCTGACAATGGATAGTCTAGTCTAGTAGTCAATTCACCCAGCAATGGCAGCAATGAAACTTCAAAAATTCATAAACTTTTGAAGAAAGGATGATAGTCTGTAGATGAACAAAAATGGCATAGCTTTGTCCATGAGGAAAAAAGAAAAAAACAGCTGACACTGGCTAGTCTAGTCTAGTAGTCTTCTCATCCTGCAATGGCAGCAATGAAACTTCAAAAATTCATAAACTTTTGAACAAAGGATGATAGTCTGTAGATGAACAAAAATGGCATAGTGTTGTCCATGAGGGAAAAAAAAAACAGCTGACACTGGCTACAGGAGACTGGTGCTTGGCTAAATTTAACCAGACTTGTTAACCATCAGAGGAAGATGTTTAAATCTAGACATGTACCCTTATCTTGAACACACTGCCTTCAAGTTCTTATTATATCATATGGTACAGGCCTACACCTGTTTCAAAGTATCACATACAGAATATGTGTGTGCGCATGTGTATCATGTTTATGTTTATGTAACTGCAAATCTCATGTTTATGTAACTGCAAATCTCATACATTGTGTACATAAATGCCAGCTAGTAATGTGTTATCCCCTCGTAAATCCACAATAATCACACATCAAATTGGCTTTTATATAATCAAACTTTGATAACTGTATCTTTTATTCCATTTATGCTACCTTTCACTGTTACATTTCTCATACCCTAATGCAGCCAGTAATTTGCCTTCTCCCATGAATACGCTTTGCACAAACTGTTTACCTAGTAATCTTCTGAATAGCATGAATTTCATTGATTGCGTTTCTGATTCTTTATATCTGCCATTTTTTTCAAGGAAATAAAAAGAAATGCAACAAGTTTTTGTGTGAATTCCATATTGTGATCATAGCTCTAGGTTTAAAGGTACCGTTTACCAATTAGAGCAGCAATTTTAAAAATTGTTCAAGATTCACATTTGGTGCATATGTGTAGGTCAGTTGTATAGCAAACATCCTACCGTATACAAATTTCGTAAAAAAGCCTAGAACATAGGACGATATCACTATTTTCCCCACTAAACGATAACTGTAGATGGTTTAGTCTGAAAACATTTTTACTATAACCATTGTTCACATTTTGTTTATTTAACAATACTTAACATCGATTATACTGATTCAAATTTTTATATTGGTTGTTTCTACTCCTAACTGACATTTTAGAATTATTTTGAAGCATTAAAGCTGGGTTTTTGTTTCATCTACAAATGGTAAATAATGCCTTTAAAGGGATAGTATAGTATTGGTGGAGAGGAGGATTGGGTTTTTAACTTTTTGCAAGATACCAATAAACCACTTATAAAATAGTACAAAGCATATCACCCTAATATGAATTCAAAGTTTATTTGATGAAAATTGGTTTTAGAATGGCTGATATATCCAAAAACAAAGTAAAACAAAGCTGGGTTTTTGTTTCATCTGCAAATGGTAAATAACGCCTTTAAAGGGATAGTATAGTGTTGGTGGAGAGGAGGATTGGGTTTTTAACTTTTTGCGAGATACCAACAAACCACTTATAAAATCGTACAAAGCATATCACCGTAATAGGAATTCAAAGTTTATTTGATGAAAATTGGTTTTAGAATGGCTGATATATCCAAAAACAAAGTAAAACAAAGTGATCCTAATAAAAGGTGGGTCACACCTTTTATCAGGATCACTCTGTTTTGGACATCTCAGCCATTTCAAACCCAATTTTCATAAAAGAAACATTGAATTGCTCTTGGAATTATATGCTCTTTTATATTTCTTAGGAGGTTTCTAATTATCTCACCAAAAGATGTTGGAAACCTGAAGTTAGTTCTCAACCGAAACCGATCACTATAGCCTTGCCACATGGAACTTACAAAAAAATGAAAACACTCTAAAAACTTACTATCTCACTCTATCCATCGATCAAGATTCATTAAAGATTCAAGTCATTTATTATCATGCACTAAGGCATAAAAATCTTCTCAACATACTAAGTCTCCATTTCAAAATTCCACATGTAGAGGAAAATAAATATATATGTATACATAACTGAAAGGCATGTAACATAACACTAAACAAAGTACATCAACCTCTCCCTGATATGTTTGTGTATAATACAAATAATAATAAAAAAAAAAAATGCGGAATTCAAAGATTTATCAGATTTGGAAATTTATTTTAAACATACAATTCCTTGTACCAGACTTCTTGAGGATGGGAACACCATGACTTCAACATAGATGTGTTGTCTTAATACCCTCAAGCAATGCCAATATTACCAGGAAGTCCATGGAGAAAAATGCATGTTTGTTTGCAAACAAAATAATCATGTCCAATATTCCTCTACGCCTACATTTTTTTTTTATTGTCTGCTCTCACAAGTTGGCAGGAATTCAATGCTATTCATTTCTCACGAATTCCTTCCCTTCTGCAATTATAAATGAATTGCACTCTTTCCTTCCTTCAGTGTTTTCAAAAGGGTTCATTGTATGGGATCTAGAGAACAAGCCAAAACCACGGAGTCAAGGTTACTGTACCTTCAACTGGTATGGCTTCCTTTTTACCACCCCCATCCCCCCCCCCCCCCAAAAAAAAAAAAAAAAAAAATGCTTGCAGAACTCAGCAATCTCAGTAATAACTGATCAAAGCACCCAAAGCAGTATCACTTTTGGTCAACATCTTCCCACTTCGGAGAAAGTGAAATTGGAATGAAATAGGGGGTGAACATTCTGATCAATTTGGCTGGTGTGCTGCTGTGCAGAAAGGCACTAGTACCTCAATCGTACCACGGAGCTACGACTGTGAAAGCTCCTTGCTCGTACAATTTTGCTACCCAGAACAATTTTCAGACAGTTTGTCTGAAAACACATTTCTGGATCCATAACTCCTACCATTATGGAAAGACATTTAGATAATGAGGATGGTCTTACCATTGTGGAAAGACATTTAGATAATGAGGATGGTCTTGGTTTAAAATTGAAACTAAAAAAAAAAAAAAAAAATACAGATCATTTCCTGCAACCTGCCACTTCACTTTTCATCTCATGGAGCAAATTGATATCTATCCAATAGGCTCCAAGTGTCCTCAGAAGTAACCTTTAAAAAAATCCTCGCAAAATGGCATGACACATACACACAATTGACAGCCAGCTGTGATTAGCAATGAAGTGGCATCTTTGAAAACAGAAAGTTAATCCTGGTGCTAAACTGGGACTACACAAAGCAAGTTTTAGGAATTTGACCCCCACCACCCCCCCCCCCCAAAAAAAAAGCTCTTGAAATTTGACAATAAATGAGTTTCCCGGCTACGAAGACCTTAACTGAGGCACGTTGAATTTGTACGTCAGTCTGCGAACAATGAATCACCAAGACGAGACAACAGACCGACAGCATCGTTATCTGATTATCTCCAACCGATTCCTCACTGTATGGCTGCTGACGTCAAACTCAAAAGACAATGCCAAGTTAAATTCGTCTGGCTAGTCTCGTTCTTCCTCTCCGAGTAACCATTGCTCTGTCAACAAACGCTCTCCAAAGTAAAGTTCGCTTAACCAAACAACTCAGCATGCGAGAACAGGAGCTAGACCTCTGTTCAACTTGGCAGCATTTGCCACTTTTGTCTGCATGCATTTTTTACTTTAATACAACGTATATATGTATTATTAATCTGTTCATATGACAACAGGCATCACAGCATCCATACTTCAATTATTTACCCTCAATAAACAAAAATAATGTCAGCAGAGAGGAATATTGAACATGATTATTTTGTTTGCAAACAAACCATGCATTTTTTGTACATGGTCTTCCTGGTAATCTCAGCTGTGACAGGCTTTGTACTTTATTACGGGAAGTGAAACCACTTGGAGAATTTTCTTGACCTTTTTACCTGTCACAACCTACCAAAAGACCTTCCCTGGATTAATTTTATCATCTCTGCTTTTTTTTTTATTCTCATGCTGCACTAGGTCTTTAAAGTCACACAGCAAGATAACCTCATAAGTGCAATTTGATATGAACTGTAATGATGTGTTTCATTTTGTTCAGGTATAAAAGGATATAACTAAATAGATATCAGATATCAAATCAAAGTCATGGAACCTTAAATGCAAACACTGCAATCAGAATCTAGCCTGAGGTATTTGCTTTTGATAATGACTCATTATCGCACAATGGCGTGAACCCTCTCTTCTGCTTGTGAATTCTCATGACGCTCTAGTCTAACGATTATGATACCACATACTGTACACGGCTTATTTTTGCAAATCAGGACCTGTTGCGACAATTTTGATAGTGGTAAAATTTGCAATCAACAAAACAGCAGACATGAAATGAAAAATAAGTACATTATCTCATTTTATTAAAGATAGTAAAGTAGATGATTTACCATCCGGGATATGCTGCATTGTATTTGTATCTAGGAAGAAATATCTTGGCTTGTTGTTACGTTGTGAATATAAGGCTGCTTTATCAACTTTCCCATGTTTGAAACACATTTCAATACTCACTATCAAAATGCATAATTTGCAAACGCCTTTCAGGATCTCCTACAAGCATGCATTAAGTTTTATAGACGCATTCCGGATCCCCTCTGTCTTGTTACCGGTCAACCGAAAATAAAAAGAAATGGCAAGTTTCCTCCGAGTTGGCTTCCACTCATGTAGGCCTTTGACTCATCTGTTTTGCCTGCATGGTCAAAGTGACAGGATGCACCAGAATAAAGAGGGCACTTAACAGGCAAAACTCCCTTCGGGAAGACATAATTGCAACACAAGAATTACAAAACAAATAATGCCCACCATGCTTTGCTGATGTCATAAGAGTCTGAGAAGATAAGACTATCATAAATAAAACATATGTCAGATTACTAATACAGTCCTGATGAAACGAGGTCCTCTTTGGCTAGGTTGATGTTTACTCAGGGCAGTTTTCATTCCACTGAAATAATAAATAGAAAAAGAAAAAATATGTATCACATGTAGTAGAAAAAAAAAAGTAGGGCCCCCTCCATGTATAAATTTCAACCTGTCTGTATGTCATAACAGCTGCATGTCTCACAATGCCAGGATGCAGTATTTAGATCGACCCAGAAGTACTGCATTTGTGGCAGGAATGCAAATTTGCATTATTTTTACCCATCTCCAGTTGACCAGCTTCTCAAAAATTAAAAAAAACAAAAATATAAATTATAAAGAAATGCATTGTGTTCATCACCCTTCCGTTTTCATAGATTTTGCAGTTCTTTTTTTTTATACTCATTGACCTACAAGAATGACAAAAACTAAAAAATAGTGAAATCTTCTCTAAATGGGCAAATATGGACAAATGATTGATAGTAAACAGAAAAAAAAATAGAGTTTGCATTCACACTACATGTTTGTTTACTGTCTGCTCAACAAAAAGTATGGGCACAATACATAATTATGACATTTAGTGTTCAACATAATTTGTAAATATTTCCATTGTGCAAGCTTTTACACACCTCAGGAGGCATGGGATGTCTCTATATAGCAAAATGTCATAAATCTGTGCAGGCACAATACATAACTAGACTTGGAATTTGTCAACACTGACAAATTAGGTGATCCGATCTTTTCGAAAATCAATGATTTGAGTTCTGATCCCAATATAGGCATGACCATACAGGTTTCATCTGTGTTTAGGAACATTGGCCGTGTGATGTTTGGATTCTCATTTAGAAAAGGGAGTCAGGTCTGCCATCTTTGGTACCAAATTCCGTATACACTATAACGAAGATACAAAATGAAGTACATATAACCTTTGACCCCACTTTGCACAGCCAAGATGGCATCTGAGCAAAAAGTGGTTATTTTGTAAAATGATCCTTGTAACATGGTCTTTACGTGTGCAAAATATGGAAAAGATAAGACATGTATTCACCAAGATACAAGATGATACATTTATGACCTTTGACCCTAATTTACATACCCAAGATGACGTCTGATCAAGTAGTTGTTATTTTATGAAATAGTGTACGTGACATGAAATAAGCATGTGCAAAATATGGGGATGATAGGGGGTGTTTTTCTTGAGTTATTGCAGAGAAAGTTGCAGAAAGAAAGAAATATCTCAATACATCGAAGATAAGTTTGATTTCAGCCAAGTTTTTTGACGTGATCTCGGCGTCGTATGAAAAAATAGAGAGAACCTTGACGACAGCTCAAAGTCTGAGCTACAACATACTAAAATCTGGGAGAAATTCACCGAAGAGTAAGTGAGCTAGTGCTCGATAAAGACCGTCATGTCAATTTTCATTTCCAGAAAAATTCCCTCCCATAGAGATAACACGTAAACTGGTTAAATTTGACAAGGTTACATTATATCCATTTTCACGAGGTGAAGACATCATCCGATTAAAACTTTGATTAAAAAAACTTAAAGAGTATTAAATTGGCTACAACATACTAAAATCTGGAAGAAATTCACCAAAGGGTAAGTGAGCTAGTCGTAGATAAAGACAATCATGTCAATTTTCACATCTAGAAAAATTCCCTCCCATAGAGATAACACGTCATAATAAAGATAAAGAAAGAAGTACATATGACCTTTGACCCTACTTTGCACAGACAGGATGGCGTCTGAGCAAAAAGTGGTTATTTTGTGAAATGATTCTTGTAACATGGTCTTTACGTATGCAAAATATGGGAAAGATAAGACATGTATTCACCAAGATACAGGATGAAACATTTTTGACCTTTGACCCTAATTTACATACCCAAGAAGGTGCCTGATCAAGTAGTTGTTATTTTGTGAAATAATGTACGTGACATAAACTAAACATGTGCAAAATATTGGGCTGATAGAGCTTGTTTTTCTTGAGTTATTGCAAAGAAAGTGGCAGAAAGAAAGGAATATGAAAATACATGGAAGATAAGCTTTAATTTCAACCAAGTTTTTGGGCATGATGCCGACTCCGTATGAAAAAACGAAGGGCACATTCACGATAGCCCAAAGTCTCAGCTACAACATACTAAAATATGGGAGAAATTCACCGAAGCATAAGTGAGCTAGTGCTCGATAAAGATAGTCATGTCAGTTTTCATTTCCAGAAAAACTGCACTCCCATAGAGATAACACGTAAACTGGTCAAATTTGACAAGATTACTTTCAATCCATTTTTACGAGATGATGCCGTCATCCAATCAAAATGTTGTTATTATATTACTGAAAGAGCATTTAATAAGCTACAACATACTGAAATCTAGGTGAAAATTGGCAAAGGATTATTGAGATACGCTCGAATGAACTTAAAATTTGATGACGTCATTTTGAAAATTTACTTTTTTAACTTTATTAAGAAATTTGATATCTTTTAATCATTTTTTCAGCATCGTCAACCCATGAAATGACATGTACAACTCATCAGCTTTCAGAATATGTAAAGAAAATGGGGGGTCACCGTCCATCCTGACGAGTAAAATCGGATTTGAAATTGGCGGTTTTTTGGCATTGTTGGACTGTATATCGCCATTGACGCGCGCGCGGAATTTCAACTTTGACGGGTCTGTATGACGTCATATTGAGTCGGATTGACTTGAAACTTGGTAGAAATATTCCTTGACATTTCAGGCATCCGATAAGTGTGAAAAAACGGGAAATTTCTATTGCATATGAGCTGTGCGTGCGTATATATGCGCGCGCGTACGCGTCCGTCCAATTTTTTCAATTTTTCAAAAAATGCTCCAAATGGTCTGAAACGTGTGCAAAAAAATTTTGAGCTCGATTTGAGCATACAAATATTTCGACGCGCGCGTACGCGCACGTTTTAAGAGAAAATATGAATTTTGAGAATATGAGTAGAATTCGCATAACTTGAAATATATGTGACGTAAATTTCATTGAAAAACTCCATTCCATTAATGAGATATGAATGAAAATGTGTTTTCATATAATGACGTCATAGTGACGTCACGGTCGACTGATCACTATGATTTTATTTGACCCGTCGTCTTTGGGACATGATACATATATGGTATAATTTTGACATTGATAGGAAGAATACTTTCTGAGCTAATCGATACACAAAATTTGTCCAGAAATAAAGAAAGAAGAAGAAGAAGAACCAACAAAGAATCCGTACAGATACAGAAGGTGATCCGAGAGGATACTCGGATCACCTAACAAAGAATCCGTACAGATACAGAAGGTGATCCGAGAGGATACTCGGATCACCTAATGAAGCTAAGCTTTGATTACTTAAGCCGAGTTTTTCGACGTGCTTTTGACGTCGTATGAAAAAACGGAGGACACATTCCGATAGCGCAAAGTCTCAGCTACAACATATTAAAATCTGGGAGAAATTCATCGAAGGGTGAGTGAGCTAGTGCTCGATAAAGACAATCATGTCAATTTTCACATCTAGAAAAATTCCCTCCCATAGAGATAACACGTCATAATGACGATAAAGAAAGAAGTACATATGACCTTTGACCCCACTTTGCAAAGACAAGATGTCATCTGAGCAAAAAGTGGTTATTTTGTGATATGATCCTTGTCACATGGTCTTTACGTGTGCAAAATATGGGAAAGATAGGAGATGTATTCACCAAGATACAGGATGAAACATTTATGACCTTTGACCCTACTTTACATAACCAAGATGGCATCTGATCAAGTAGTTGTTATTTTATGAAATAATGAACGTGACATGAACTAAGCATGTACAAAATATGGTGTTGATAGGGTATGTTTTTCTTGAGTTATTGCAAAGAAAGTTGCAGAAAGAAAGAAATATTTCAATACAACGAATATAAGCTTTAAATTCAACCACGTTTATTGACGTGATCCCGACATCGTATGAAAAAACAAAATGCACATTCACGATAGCCCAAAGTCTCAGCTACAACATATTAAAATCTGGGAGAAATTCACCGAAGCATAAGTGAGCTAGTGCTCGAAAAAGACAGTCATGTCAATTTTCATTTCCAGAAAAACTGCACTCCCATAGAGATAACACGTAAACTGGTCAAATTCGACAAGGTTACTTTCAATTCATTTTTATGAGGTCATGCTGTCATTCAATCAAAATTGTGTTATTACATAACTGATAGAGTATTAAATAAGCTACAGCATACTGAAATCTGGGTGAAAATTGACTAAGGATAAGTGAGATACGCTCGAGTAAACTTGAAATTTGATGACGTCATTTTGAAAATTGACTTGTTTTGATTTATTAAGAAATTTGATATCTTTTCATCATTTTTCCAGCATTGCCAACCCATGAAATGACATGTACAACTCATCAGCTTTCAGAATATGTAAAGAAAATGGGGGGTCACCGTCCATCCTGACGAGTAAAATCGGATTTAAAATTGGCAGTTTTTTGGCATTGTTGCACTGTATATCGCCATTGACGCGCGCGCGGAATTTCAACTTTGACGGACCCGTATGACGTCATTTTGAGTGGGATTGACTTGAAACTTGGTAGAAATATTCCTTGACATTTCAGACATCCGATCAAAGTGAAAAAAACGGGAAATTTTCATTGCATATGAGCTGTGCGTACGTATATGTGCGCGCGCGTACGCGTCCGTCCGATTTTTTCAATTTTTCAAAAAATGCTCCAAATGGTCTGAAACGTGTGCAAAAAAATTTTGAGCTCGATTTGAGCATACAAATATTTCAACGCGCGCGTACGCGCACGTTTGAAGTATATAGATGAATTTTGAAAACATGAGTAGAATTACGTTGACTTGAACTATATGTGACGTAAATTTCATTGAAAAATTCCATTCCATAATTGAGATATAATTGAGAATGTGTTTTCATATAATGACGTCATAGTGACGTCACGGTCGACTGATCACTATGATTTTATAAAATTTGTCGTCTTTGGGACATGATACATATATGGTATGAGTTTGAAGTTGATACTCTGAGTACTTTCTGAGTACGTAGATACACAACTTTTGTCCAGAAATAAAGAAGAAGAAGAACCAACAAAGAATCCGTACAGATACAGAAGGTGATCCGAGAGGATACTCGGATCACCTAAATATGCCATTTAGTATTCAACATATTTGTAAACATTTCAATTTGTCGGCTTTCATCTATATATCACATGGAGCGTGCAGTGTCATAAATCAAAATGTCACATATCCACGCTTCGTGTATTGATACAAAAATGCCCTCGTTTGAATGGGGAGAGCAATATCCTATTGTTAAAATCAATAAAACCTCAGGGTGATTATGTGAAAACGAAGAATGAAAAAAAAAAATGAATTAGATTATTTTTGCTCAGCTAGGTGCTCACAATGTAGGGCTAGTCTCTTTTTGGGTGATGGTATCGCATGCAGAGCCAATTGTTTCCTGTTACCGTGTCAACCATTTCCTCATTCAAGCACCAATGGTTCCTGCAAACGACTTCCTTAAAGACCCCGGGGTGTGAGGACCCATGGAGCTGGAAGGCTGGCCCGGTTCAGATGTATTCGAGAATCCCCGTAACGAGCTGTGTACAGCTTAATCGATGATATCTGTATTAGTACAATGTACATGCACGCACAGCTAAAGAATCTTTCATATTCCATAAGAGGTTTCTCATTTGGTCACAAAAAAAGTTGGAAACCTGAAGCCCCAACTCAACCTATATTATATACCTCATTTCTAGAATCCTCTTATCTGATTGGTTAAAAGGGGAGTCATGAAAATAACTGTGCCCTATTTTTGAGTTACTGTGACCGGGGCTCGGGCACAGTTAGTAAATAGGTTTTAGAGACAGTCGCGACCCCGTACACGTAGATCGCTCATATGTACGCACCAATGATACGACCGCCGCGCATTCATTCAGCGTGCTGTAAAAGAGACTAGCGGACTGGTTTGGAGACAATCGCAACCCCGTAGTACACGTAACGTACACTGTACACATCACTGTACGCACCAGTGATACGACCGCCGCGCTGTCGATCAGCATTGATTACGAGTGCTGTAAAAGAGACTAGAATCTATATTTTCGGTATCTATACTTCGGAATCTATATTTTCGGTATATAAAACAAATAATAACTGCTTTACATTCGGGTCACAGTTAAAATTATGGGCCCTCGGTGATGTGAAAACCGTAACCATGCCCTCAGCTTCGCTTCGGGCATAGTTACGGTTTTCACATCACCTTGGGCCCATAATTTTAACTGTGCCCTCATAAGCAGTCATTATTTGTATACTATATCATCCCTTTAATGCCGGCCAGCCAAGTTCCTTTCCTTTTGGGGGGGGGGGGAGGGAGGGGTCTCTAAACCCTTTAGGCATTAAATGAACAATCAAGTAACAATTAATGTAGTTACCATTACATGATAAAAGATGTCAGGTGATTGCAGAAACACTACAACTACTAAGCAACATTTGATGACGAATTAATTTGTAACTGGTTCTTAGTATTTATGCACTGATATAGCAATGCCCCTGGCTTATTGGATAACCCATTGAAAGTGTTTTTGATCTTCTTTGGAAGTCTCCAGTTATGGCTGCAATAAGTTACAGTGCTCTAAAGTTGGATTCATCTACATACACATTGTAAGAAAGGTATCACAATATCAAGGAAATATTGGTTGAAGATATAGATTTATGAATTCTACGTTTCGTGGTTCTCTTTCCAATAAGTAATTTTTTGGAAGATTTTTTAAATATATTTTGTTCAGTTTTAATGAATTATTTTACCACTTCCATCTAATATTTATCCATTATGACATGCCTAGAAATTCTGTGTTGCCAATTTGCTGCTGACAGGATGAAAAATCTCTGCAGCAAAATTCCTGAAGGTCTTGCTATGGGCTTGGAACCATGTGCTGTCCATGCAGCCGATGTAGTAAAAGTTTTTTTGTTGTTATTGGAGAACCAGTGATGGTTTGCATGCAACAGGTACGGTACATTTTAATTTCAGCACTTTAAAGACTTTTCCTTTGCATATGCATGGTTGTACAGTACCGGTATAACACAGCACACGCTAGGTAGTTCCCGATGGCTTGCGGGTTGGAAATAGATGCTTGAAGAGAGAAAGGCTAATGACCAATTAACATGCACCGGCTTCATCCGACTCAGGTGCCGTATTTCCTCGTTTCGCTTCCCTACCTGCCGAGGGAGGGATAGCGCGATGTCATTTTCACTGAGGGTAAAATGGAGTCCCCCTGTCAAACCCTCTACACCTTGACATATTTCTCACTTTCTTTCATAACCCCCTAACTCCATCTCTCTTGCGTTCTCTCTCGCTCTCTCCTATGCTTCTTCTTTGTGGTTTTTCTACCAGCCTGCATTTTACATTTAAAATGCCATGCTTTATATTTGAGAATACCCTCCTTACATCCACACAAGAATAGCCTCGACGACGTATTAAATTTTGGTCAAAATTTCGCTCAAGTTTGCCCTCAACAGAAGGATCATAATATGTGACCGCACATCACAAAACCAACAAAAAGTTGTACCCCTTGATTTTACGGAAGGACTAAGAAAAGGTGAAACTGGTCAACCAAGTCAGTTTTTAGTTGTTCATTATTTTCTGAAAGAGCTATTCTTCTTCTACACTATTTCTAATTTTTTGGGATCATAAAATGAATGGGAAAGTGTGTTTTCAGCAGTTTTTCTACAACCCTTTTTTTGTAAAGCAGTGAGATCAGGTATGTCTTAGAAGCCCCTTATCTAATAAGTTTTGAAAAGATAGTGCTACTGCTTTGAAAGTTGGTAGTGATCATAGACAGACTGTGTTGATAGAGAATGCTCAATTTCAGCTTAATCTGATAATCCCTTCATTGTTGCTCCAGTTATTACATTCTGTTTCTTGGTCCCATTCATTGCACAGCTAGCACAGTTTGGCAAAGATGTTTGAATAGACCCTGTACTTCAGAGCCTCTATTCTCAGGTTCATACTTTTCCTGTGTGTGCTTTTTTGGTAAAGTGTTTGAATAGACCCTGTATTTCAGAACCTCTTTTCTCAGTTCACACTTTTCCAGTGTATACTTGTGAACTGACATTTGAATTGACTTATACATCATTTTCAAGCTTAGAGTCTGCTCTTTCAGAATCTGCCCTAATAACTAGAAATTCATGTCTGGCGACTTTTTGTCGATTCTGGGATGCAGGGTCACATATATAAAATTCATCATTATGCCACTCACACTAATTAATGTGCAAGGTTAATAGTTTACTGATGTACGATATGATTCCACTTCAGATGGGGTGTCTTCATTATACCAAAGTTCAATCCAGCGGGCTATTTTGC